>NC_068425.1:27146519-27324846 GCF_023373465.1 Oncorhynchus keta | reverse complement strand
AGATAGAACATATTTTGTCTTTTGCATTTTTCAGATGCAAAATGTAATTGAAAAGACCTGTTTGTAGTCCACTAAAGAAATGGTTCAACTCAATTTGCTCATTTCCTTGAAAGTCAAATAGTTCCTCAATTTCTAGGTTCTGCTGTTGTATAACAATGCAGATGTTTGTTTCCTAAAGAAAACCATTTGTTCCTCAGATAAAAATTAAAGTCTCAGAGAAAAGGATCCATATTGTGGAAATATATTGTTGACCAAGTGTGACTCTGTCAGAATGTAATATCTATTTAGATGTCTTTTTTTACAAACCAAATGTCTTTGTTTCAGTGATGAAGTTATCAAGATTAGTTGAAACTGATTGCTGTAAAGAGGGTGGTTTTTGTATTGCTTGGCATATGCCCTTGTCACACTGTGTATGGTGGATACTTTGACTATTGGGGGAAAGGAACAATGTTGTATATATATTCTGTATATATATTTTTTCATGCAATCGAATTGTTGTAGTTTGTAGATAAATCATTGTTTTATGGAGATAAGCAGTCATTATTACTTGGATAATCTTGTTAGTGTAGCACACCTAGGTAAGGCAGTAAGTTGTTTGTTCATCTGTCCACATACATCTTTCACTTTTTGTGATAAATTAGTTGATTATTTAGGCTTTGCTTTAGGTCAAAAATGACCATGTGAAAATGAAAATGGAGTCTAACACATAAACCGATTATAGGGTATAATAATAAGAGTTCATCTTAGTCTATATTGAATTGAGTATTAATTGGCAACACCCATATCCATATAAATAATTTAATTAAACAGTTTTATTAGAGGAAAAGCATGTTCTATTTTACAGTTCAGTTTTCACTGGTAAATGTGTCTACAGTTGAATGTGTTAATGTGTACTTAATTGTGCCTTCATCTATTATACATTTGCTAAAAATGTTTATTATATTCTACTGAGCCAGTTACTTTATGTTCATATTCTTATATTGTATTATTTATTATTGTTGTTGCATTGTTGAGAAGGAACCTGTAAGTAAGCATTACGTTAGATGGTGTAAACCATGTGTATCTTGTACATATGACTAATATACTAGAAACTTAGTGGTAGTTATACCTCAAAGAATACAAGACAACCAACTACATGGAATTAAATGGTAACATATAGTGTCAGATTAAATGAACAAGTAGTTCTCAGGTTATAACTGTGTAATGACCATTTTACCATGGTAATTCCTAGTAGTTACCTGGTCATTTTTGTACATTCAAAAAAAGTGTCACCTTTCTTTCTTTCTTGCAGCAACCACAGCCCCCTCTTCCCTATTCCCTCTTATGAACTGTGGAACCCCTACTAACGACATCTACAGCATTGGTTGTGTCGCTACCGGCTTTTCGCCTTCCTTAATCACCTTCAAATGGACAGACGCCAGTGGGAGTGCGCTGATGGACTTTGTCCAGTACCCGTCGGTTCAGAGCGGGGGAGCCTACATCGGAGTCAGTCAGCTCCGTGTGTCTAAGAATGACTGGGGAAAATCTCAGTATTTCAGGTGTTCTGTGGAACATCTTGGAAGTGAACAGACAGCAGTCATCAATAAACAACCAGGTAAGATCTGGTCATTATATTGTTTTTTTCTATGAAGTTGGTTCTATTTTTCTAAAGATTGCATTTGAATGTTTGTGATGTAAACTATTTATGTTTAGAAAACCTGATCATAGAATGATGATTGGTGTTTACCATGGATGTCTTTGAAAATATCATCATAATTTCAGGGGTTAAACCAACATGTGCCCATTTATTTTCTCTCTGGCCACTTAGTCTCAGTGTCTTTGCTGTCAGCGCCCATTGGCAACACCCAGTACACCCTGATGTGTATGATTGAAGATTTAGCCGTTGTGGAAGTCACTGTCACCTGGAAGAAGAATGATAAGGAGGTCGAGGGCCCGACCCCTACTGTAGGTCTACAGCCATCAGGCCTCTACTCAGCCAGCAGTCTGCTGAAGGTCAACAACACTGACTGGAACAACAAGGTCAAGTACAGCTGTGTGGTGCAGCACCAGGGACAAACCACCATCAAGACAATCTCCAAAACAGGTCTGTATATAGGAGAAGACTGTACTACAAATAATGTCATGTTCACATACAGTCTATATATTATTTAGTGTAGTTCCTCATCAGTAACATCAACATGTCCTGCTTTCAGACTGCTTCTCTCCCCTTTCAGAACCACTGACGGTGACTCTGAACCCACCGAGTGTGAAAAAGGTGTTCCTCGACAACCAAGCAGTGCTGGACTGTGTCATCACTGGTACAGACCAGAACACAGTGGCTGGTACCACTATCACCTGGCAGGTCAACGGAAAGGACAAGACGGAAAAAATAGTTGAATCACAGGGCAACCTGAACAGCAGGGTCAGTACTCTGACCATAGACCAGACGGAGTGGACCAATGTGAACAAAGTCCAGTGTTCTGCCATGAAGAGAGGTGAAGTCACACCGGTCATTCAGGACATCAGCTTTACCAAAGGAAGTAGGTCACTGAAACATCTCAATGTGGTTGTGATAAGTAGTCACATACTCCAGGTTCTGGAGAGGGAGGCACAGGATGTGCAGACTTTTGTTCCAGCCCAATGCTAACATACCTGAGTCAGCAAATCAACTAATCACTAACTAATTATCACCTTTGCTTAGTTGAATCAGGTGTGTTAGTGCTGGACTAGAACAGAAACCTGAACACCCCTGTGTTGCTCCAGAACCAGGGTTAAGGACCACTAGGTTGATTTTAAACTGATATTCACATACTGGTTTTCATATGTACCTACACATACATGAGTGTAACGTTTCTCCTTCAAATCAATCCTCTTGTAGGTCGAGCCCCTTCAGTGTCCGTTCACCTTCTCCCGGAGGAAGACACCAAGAAGGAGGGGGATGTGACTCTGGTGTGCCTGGTGGTCAGCCCGTCTCTCTGTGACATCTACATCATGTGGAAGGAGGACAGCAGCGAGTACCAGGATGGGGTCACCAGCCCTCCTCAGAAAACCCCGGAAGGCAACTACTCTGTCACCAGTGTCTTCACCGTCAAAAAAAATAAGTGGGAGGGAAACTCGGTTTTCACATGTGTCGTCAAGCACCGCTTGGACAACAACACAGCACCTCAGGAGAGGAGTGTGTCAAAGTCCATGGGTAACTCATGTGAAGACAAGTGATGTTAACCTGCGTGTTGTGTCGTTGTGTCTCCTTATTGACTCCTCTGTGGGTCAGAATAGCCAATTACAACGTGTATCCCCTGTTATCCTCTATGATGTTTTCATTGTTGTCCTTGTTGAGTTAAAGTTAACATGTTAGTGTTGTCATTGTTTTGTTGACTGTAAGCATATTGCCAATTGTGATATTGTCCAGTCTAATGTGGTGTAAAATGTCAGTGCTATTGCACAGTCTTGTGTTGCCGTTGTTGTCCTTTGTCATTGTTCAATGTGTCTTCTTCATGTGGAGGCTGGCTAATAAACAATACCGCATATGAGATCACATGGTTTGGTGTTCGTATATCAATTGCTTAAAGTCTTGGAAAATATACTGGTCTACTGTACATCAAACATAATGAAGACAATTGTCATGAAAAGACAACAGTACTAAATAGCCTACATAGTAGTATTATGCTTCCAGTAAGGTGGTTATGGATGTACTATTTAGTGTAAAGGTGTAGTTTGACATAATGTGAGTGGGTGTGCATGTTAATATTAGGCCAAGATATGAGTCTGCACAGATCAGTTTTATGTGTTCTCTGTGGGTTGATCTGTGTGTGTACATATCATTTGAACTCAATTAGCTGTATTTGTTAGAATATGATCAAGACTAATACAATACAGGTTTACAATACACAGACACACATGAACACGCATGAACACATACAAACACACATGAACACACAGACACACATGAACACACAGACACACACACACGCAGACACAAGTATACATCCGTTCCTCACCACCTGTCTCTCTCCCTGTTCTCAGCGAACATCCTACTGACTGAGCCTGAGGTGGGCTTCTCTCTGAGCTGCATGGACAACTTTGAGGATGAGTTCAGCAGCCTGTGGTCCACCACCTCCTCCTTCATCATCCTCTTCCTTCTCTCTCTCACCTACAGCACAGTACTCAGCCTGGTCAAGGTACTGACACCACTTATTTCACGTGATTGTAGACTTCTGATGAAGGCCATTGGCAGCTGAAACGTCACAACAATTATAAATAAAATAATTATTTATGAAGTGTTTAATTGAATGTGAGCATTTCACTACACGAGCAATAACATCTGTGTATGTGACCAATAACATCTGATTTGATTGGGAGCGAGAGTTGCTCCTTTCTGAGGAGAAGCTCTTTGTGGGCCAAAGGTAACCCACTTTGTTCCACTTTGCTGTCTGTTTATTGTAATAACCTGTATCTGTCTCTGCCTCTTTGCAGATGAAGCAGCGAAGAACACATGATGGACTGCAGAGATAGATGTGTCTAGATTAGAAAGATGGTTATGGCACAGTGTTCTTCACTAATAATGTTATGTATATATCCAATACATTATTGATTATGATTGATTTGTTTTGTTGATCTCAATATTATGCAAGCATTGTGGTGATGTGTTATTTTTCCTTCATTGATTTCTATTGTACACTATCTTTAAATTAAGTGTATCCTCTGATGTCTCTGTAATCTATTTCACTTGAATAAAGTCTAAGATTTAGCTAGTCATTGTCTATTTACTGAGACATTCACTGGATACTAATCCTGGGAGATATCCAAAAACATTACTGATTTCTGCTGGGAGTGTTTATGCTTGGCAGAGTTTTCTATGGAAACAATTTACAGCTGTATTCCCTCCCAGGACAGATTTAAACAACGTTAGGCTATATCTGTAATACTCAACTAAGACTTCAACATTCTGTAATCAGTTGATCTAAGGTGGTTTCTTGGTTCTCTAACTTGTCTAATAATAGTGTCATGCAAAAGCAGCTTCCTCTCTCTCTATCCCCTTGATACCACACCTGTGGCACTGAAACTGTCCAGCAACTGCCAGGGCTACAAATACACTTCCTTGAAAGAAGAGAAACACTGCATGTACGATAGCAACGCACACACACACACACACACACACACACACACACACACACACACACACACACACACACACACACACACACACACACACACACACACACACACACACACACACACACACACACACACACACACACACACACACACACACTTGGGCGTGCCGCTTTGTATGTCAATTATTGGGCTACTACGCACACAATATATTTTTCCACTTCTTCCAATAGGTTGGAATTATCTTCTATGTTAAGAAAGTCATTCAATTCCTTCAAACGTGGGTTTCTTTTCTAAGGTATTGATTATTTGGTAACTTAGATCAGTGGTTCCCAATCGATGTGCCGCCACACACTGGTGTGAGTGTAACGTCGTTCTTCGTTTGGAGAAAGAGAGTCGGACGGAAATGCAGCGTGGTGGTTACTCATGACTTTAATGGAAAAAGTGACACATGAAATAACTATACAAAATACAAAACAACAAACGGAACGTGAAACCTATTACAGCCTATCTGGTGAAACTACACAGAGACAGGAACAATCACCCACGAAATACAAAGCGAAACCCAGGCTACCTAAATACGGTTCCCAATCAGAGACAACGAGAATCACCTGACTCTGATTGAGAACCGCCTCAGGCAGCCAAGCCTATACAACACCCCTACTCAGCCGCGATCCCAAATACTACAAACCACAATACGAAAATACAATATAAAAAACACAAAATACAATGACCAAGGCGTGACAGAACCCCCCCCTAAGGTGCGGACTCCCGGACGCACCTCAAAACCATAGGGAGGGTCCGGGTGGGCGTCTGTCCATGGTGGCGGTTCCGGCTCGGAACGTGGACCCCACTCCATTAATGTCCTAGTTCCTCCCCTTCGTGTCCTGGGATAATCCACCCTCGCCGCCGACCATGGCCTAATAGTCCTCACCCAGAACCCCACAGAACTGAGGAGTTGCTCGTGACTGAGGGGCATCTCAGGACTGAGGGACAGCTCGGTACTGAGGGGCAGCTCGGGACTGAGGGGCAGCTCGGGACTGAGGCAGCTCGGGACTGAGGGGAAGCTCGGGACTGAGGGGCAGCTCGGGACTGAGGGGCAGCTCGGGACTGAGGGGCAGCTCGAGACTGAGGGGCAGCTCGAGACTGAGGGGCAGCCCGGAACTGAGGGGCAGCCCGGAACTGAGGGGAAGCCCAGTACTGAGAGGAAGCCCAGTACTGAGAGGAAGCCCAGTACTGAGATGAAGCTCAGGTAGGTAGTAGGCTCCGGTAGATCCTGGCTGGCTGGCGGATCTGGAAGATTGACAGGATCTGAGATTCTGGTTGAGCAGATCTGGTAGAATCTGGTTGACTGGCAGATCTAGAAGATCAAGGCTGACTGGCGGATCTAGCTGCTCTATGCAGGCTGACAGCTCCTTGCAGACTGACAGCTCTGACTGCTCCATGCAGGCTGACAGCACCCTGCAGATTGGCAGCTCCTTGCAGACTGACAGCTCCTTGCAGACTGACAGCTCCTTGCAGACTGGCAGCTCTTTGCAGACTGGCAGCTCTGGCTGCTTTATGCAGACTGACAGCTCTGGCTGCTTCATACAGACTGACAGCTCTGACTGCTCCATGCAGGCTGACAGCACCCTGCAGACTGGCAGCTCCTTGCAGACTGACAGCTCCTTGCAGACTGACAGCTCCTTGCAGACTGGCAGCTCTTTGCAGACTGACAGCTCTGACTGCTCCATGCAGGCTGACAGCACCCTGCAGACTGGCAGCTCCTTGCAGACTGACAGCTCCTTGCAGACTGACAGCTCCTTGCAGACTGGCAGCTCTTTGCAGACTGACAGCTCTGGTTGCTTCATGCAGACTGACAGCACCTTGCAGACTGGCAGCTCAGGCTGCTCCGAACAGGCAGGAGGCTCCGGCAGCGCTGTAGAGGAGGAAGGCTCTGATAGCGCTGAACAGGCGGAAGACTCCGTCAGCGCAGGAGGGAAGGAAGGCTCTGATAGCGCTGAACAGACAGGAGACTCCGGTAGCGCAGGAGAGGAGAAAGGCTCCGACAGCGCTGGAGAGGCGGGAGACTCTGACAGCACAGGAGAGGCGAGGCGCACTGTAGACCTGATGAGTGGTGTTAGCACTGGTGATAATGGAGCGAGGACACGCACAGGAAGCCTGGTGCGAGGAGCTGCTACCAGAGGACTGGTGTGTGGAGGTGGCTCTGGATAGACCGAACCGTGCAGGCGCACTGGAGCTCTTGAGCACCGAGCCTGCCCAACCTTACCTGGCTCGATGCCCACTCTAGCCCGGCCAATACAAAGGACTGGTATGAACCGCACCGGGCTATGCACCCGCACTGGAAACACTGTGCGCTCCATAGCATAACATGGTGCCTGCCCGGTCTCTCTAGCCCACCGGTAAGCACAGGGAGTTTGCGCAGGTCTCCTACCTGGCATAGCCATACTCCCTTTAAGCCCCCCCCCCCAATAATTTTTTTGGGCTGCTTTTCGGGCTTCCATCCGCGTCGCCGTGCTGCCTCCTCATACCAGCGCCTCTCCGCTTTAGCCGCCTCTAGTTCTTCCTTGGGACGGCGATATTCTCCAGGCTGAGCCCAGGGTCCTCGTCCGTCTAATCTCTCCTCCCAAGACCAGAAGTCCTTATATCGCTGCTCCTCACGATTAACAGGGATAGTAGGCTCAGGTCTGACTCCTGACTCTGCTACTCTCTCCCTGAGCCCTCCCCCAATAAATATTTGGGGGTGACTTTTGGGTTTCGCTCTGCGCCGCCGTGTCTTTCTTTTCGACTCCATTCGCCTATAGCCCTATTCGCACTGCTCCAGCGAATCCCAGGCGGGCTCCGGCATTCTCTCTGGGTCGGCCGCCCACCTGTCTATTTCTTCCCACGTCGTATACTCCAAGCCTCTGCTGTCCATAACGTCCTCCCTTCGCTGCTGCCTGTTAACACGCTGCTCGGTCAGAGTGTGGTGGGTGATTCTGTAACGTCGTTCTTCGTTTGTAGAAAGAGAGTCGGACCGAAATGCAGCGTGGTGGTTACTCATGACTTTAATGGAAAAAGTGACACATGAAATAACTAAACAAATACAAAAACAACAAACGGAATGTGAAACCTATTACAGCCTATCTGGTGAAACTACACAGAGACAGGAACAATCACCCACGAAATACGAAGCGAAACCCAGGCTACCTAAATACGGTTCCCAATCAGAGACAACAAGAATCACCTGACTCTGATTTTTTTTTTTTTTTTTCACCTTTATTTAACCAGGTAGGCAAGTTAAGAACAAGTTCTCATTTACAATTGCGACCTGGCCAAGATAAAGCAAAGCAGTTCGACAGATACAACGACACAGAGTTACACATGGAGTAAAACAAACATACAGTCAATAATACAGTATAAACAAGTCTATATACAATGTGAGCAAATTAGGTGAGAAAGGAGGTAAAGGCAAAAAAAGGCCATGGTGGCAAAGTAAGTACAATATAGCAAGTAAAACACTGGAATGGTAGTTTTGCAATGGAAGAATGTGCAAAGTAGAAATAAAAATAATGGGGTGCAAAGGAGCAAAATAAATAAATTAATGAAATACAGTTGGGAAAGAGGTAGTTGTTTGGGCTAAATTATAGGTGGGCTATGTACAGGTGCAGTAATCTGTAAGATGCTCTGACAGTTGGTGCTTAAAGCTAGTGAGGGAGATAAGTGTTTCCAGTTTCAGAGATTTTTGTAGTTCGTTCCAGTCATTGGCAGCAGAGAACTGGAAGGAGAGGCGGCCAAAGAAAGAATTGGTTTTGGGGGTGACTAGAGACATATACCTGCTGGAGCGTGTGCTACAGGTGGGAGATGCTATGGTGACCAGCAAGCTGAGATAAGGGGGGACTTTACCTAGCAGGGTCTTGTAGATGACATGGAGCCAGTGGGTTTGGCGACGAGTATGAAGCGAGGGCCAGCCAACGAGAGCGTACAGGTCGCAATGGTGGGTAGTATATGGGGCTTTGGTGACAAAACGGATTGCACTGTGATAGACTGCATCCAATTTGTTGAGTAGGGTATTGGAGGCTATTTTGTAAATGACATCGCCAAAGTCGAGGATTGGTAGGATGGTCAGTTTTACAAGGGTATGTTTGGCAGCATGAGTGAAGGAGGCTTTGTTGCGAAATAGGAAGCCAATTCTAAATTTAACTTTGGATTGGAGATGTTTGATATGGGTCTGGAAGGAGAGTTTACAGTCTAACCAGACACCTAAGTATTTGTAGTTGTCCACGTATTCTAAGTCAGAGCCGTCCAGAGTAGTGATGTTGGACAGGCGGGTAGGTGCAGGTAGCGATCGGTTGAATAGCATTCATTTAGTTTTACTTGTATTTAAGAGCAATTGGAGGCCACGGCAGGAGAGTTGTATGGCATTGAAGCTTGTCTGGAGGGTAGTTAACACAGTGTCCAAAGAAGGGCCGGAAGTATACAGAATGGTGTCGTCTGCGTAGAGGTGGATCAGGGACTCACCAGCAGCAAGAGCGACCTCATTGATGTATACAGAGAAGAGAGTCGGTCCAAGAATTGAACCCTGTGGCACCCCCATAGAGTCTGCCAGAGGTCCGGACAGCAGACCCTCCGATTTGACACACTGAACTCTATCAGAGAAGTAGTTGGTGAACCAGGCGAGGCAATCATTTGAGAAACCAAGGCTGTCGAGTCTGCTGATGAGGATGTGGTGGTTGACAGAGTCGAAAGCCTTGGCCAGATTACATTTACATTTACATTTAAGTCATTTAGCAGACGCTCTTATCCAGAGCGACTTACAAATTGGTGCATTCACCTTATGACATCCAGTAGAATAGTCACTTTACAATAGTGCATCTAAATGAATGCGGCTGCACAGTAATGTTTCTTATCGATGGCGGTTAGATATCGTTTAGGACCTTGAGCGTGTCTGAGGTGCACACATGACCAGCTCTGAAACCAGATTGCATAGCAGAGAAGGTATGGTGAGATTCGAAATGGTCGGTAATCTGTTTGTTGACTTGGCTTTCGAAGACCTTAGAAAGGCATGGTAGGATAGATATAGGTCTGTAGCAGTTTGGGTCAAGAGTGTCCCCCCCTTTGAAGAGGGGGATGACCGCAGCTGCTTTCCAATCTTTGGGAATCTCAGACGACACGAAAGAGAGGTTGAACAGGCTAGTAATAGGGGTGGCAACAATTTCGGCAGATAATTTTAGAAAGAAAGGGTCAGATTGTCTAGCCCGGCTGATTTGTAGGGGTCCAGATTTTTCAGCTCTTTCAGAACATCAGCTGAATGGATTTGGGAGAAGGAGAAATGGGGAAGGCTTGGGCGAGTTGCTGTTGGGGGTGCAGTGCTGTTGACCGGGGTAGGAGTAGCCAGGTGGAAAGCATGGCCAGCCGTAGAAAAATGCTTATTGAAATTCTCAATTATGGTGGATTTATCAGTGGTGACAGTGTTTCCTATCTTCAGTGCAGTGGGCAGCTGGGAGGAGGTGTTCTTATTCTCCATGGACTTTACAGTGTCCCAGAACTTTTTGAGTTAGTGTTGCAGGAAGCAAATTTCTGCTTGAAAAAGCTAGCCTTGGCTTTTCTAACTGCCTGTGTATAACGGTTTCTAGCTTCCCTGAACAGCTGCATATCACGGGGCTGTTCGATGCTAATGCAGAACACCATAGGATGTTTTTGTGTTGGTTAAGGGCAGTCAGGTCTGGGGAGAACCAAGGGCTATATCTGTTCCTGGTTCTAAATTTCTTGAATGGGGCATGTTTATTTAAGATGGTTAGGAAGGCATTTTTTTTTTTAAAAAATATCCAGGCATCCTCTACTGACGGGATGAGATCAATATCCTTCCAGGATACCCCGGCCAGGTCGATTAGAAAGGCCTGCTCGCTGAAGTTTTTCAGGGAGCGTTTTACAGTGATGAGTGGAGGTCGTTTGACCGCTGACCCATTACGGATGCAGGCAATGAGGCAGTGATCGCTGAGATCTTGGTTGAAGACAGCAGAGGTGTATTTAGAGGGGAAGTTGGTTAGGATGATATCTATGAGGGTGCCCGTGTTTAAGGCTTTGGGGGTACCTGGTAGGTTCATTGATAATTTGAGTGAGATTGAGGGCATCAAGTTTAGATTGTAGGATGGCTGGGGTGTTAAGCATGTTCCAGTTTAGGTCGCCTAGCAGCACGAGCTCTGAAGATAGATGGGGGCAATCAGTTCACATATGGTGTCCAGAGCACAGCTGGGGGCAGAGGGTGGTCTATAGCAGGCGGCAACGGTGAGAGACTTGTTTTTAGAGAGGTAGATTTTTAAAAGTAGAAGTTCAAATTGTTTGGGTACAGACCTGGATAGTAGGACAGAACTCTGCAGGCTATATTTGCAGTAGATTGCAACACCGCCCCCTTTGGCAGTTCTATCTTGTCTGAAAATGTTGTAATTTGGAATTAAAATTTCAGAATTTTGGTGGTCTTCCTAAACCAGGATTCAGACACAGCTAGAACATCCGGGTTGGCAGAGTGTGCTAAAGCAGTGAATAGAACAAACTTAGGGAGGAGGCTTCTAATGTTAACATGCATGAAACCAAGGCTATTACAGTTACAGAAGTCATCAAATTTTATTTTATTTTTTTATTTCACCTTTATTTAACCAGGTAGGCTAGTTGAGAACGCCTGGGGAATAGGAGTGGAGCAAGGCACTGCAGGGCCTGGATTCAATGTGTGCAAAAGGCATCTAATACAATTTTGCAGATTAACACTGGAGAGGAACATAGGAGGAGAAGAATAAATAAATAAAAACAGTATAAAAACAGTATGGGAATACGGCTAAAAGCAATAAGACTATGTGGTCGGTCTAGAACGTCTGGAACAGAGAGTAAAATGAGGTTTCTGGGGGCTGATAAAATAGCATCAAGGTATAATGTACAGACAAAGGTATGGTAGGATGTGAATACAGTGGAGGTAAACCTAGGTATTGAGTGATGAAGAGAGAGATATTGTCTCTAGAAACATCATTGAAACCAGGAGATGTCATTGCATGTGTGGGTGGTGGAACTAATAAATTGGATAAGATAAGGTATAGTGAGCAGGACTAGAGGCTCTACAGTGAAATAAGCCAATAAACACTAACCAGAACAGCAATGGACAAGACATATTGACATTAAGGAGAGGCATCCTTAGTCGAGTGATCAAAAGAGTCCAGTGAGTGGAGTGGTTGGTTTGGGGGGTCACAGCGATTTAGACAGCTAGCCAGGACATCGGTAGCAAGCTAGCATAGGATGGAGGTCTGTTGTTAGCCACCTCTTGCGTTCCGTCAGTAGATTAGTGGGGTTCCGTGTGGTAGAGGGGATTAGTCCAAATCACACAACAACAAAGAAAAAAAAAACAATAGATATAGTTATAGAGGCCCAAGAAGAAAAATAATAATAATAAAAATAAATAAATTGTCTGATTGTCTATTCTGAGAGCAGCCGGTAAGACAGCTAACGGTTAGCAGGCCGCAGATGGGCGTTCAGGTAACGTCGCGACGGAGGAGCCAGTCGGATCTCCTTCAGGTAGATAATGTCGGCAGTCCAGTTGTGAAGGCCCGGTGGGGCTCTGCGTAGGCAGTAAAAACGGGTCCGGATAGGTGACTGCAGCCCAGGAGTGATTGACGGAGCTCAGGAGTGATTGACGGAGCTGGCTAGCTCCGGAGTAATTGATGTTTGCTCCGGAATCGACGAGAGCAGATAGACACACGGATAGCAGCTAGCTAGCTGTGAGATCCGGGAATGAATGTCCAAAGAGCAGTTGAAATCCAAGGACATGGAGAGAAAAATTGGTCCGGTATGTTCCGTTCCGAGCCGCGCTGCGCCGTACAAAACTGGCGATAGATTTTCGAGCTAAAGGATAGCTGATGACCACAAACCGTGGTTAGCTGAATACTAACGATTTGCCAGTAAAGAAGCTAACTAGCTTCTGAACTAGCTTTTGATTAGCTTCTAGCTAGCTCCCGGCTAGCTTCTGGTTAGTTTCTGGCTAGCTTCTTGGAGTTTCTGGCTAGCTTCTGGCTAGCTTCTTGGAGGATTGCAGATTTGAGGTAAATAATACTTATTTATAAATATGAATTGGTGAGGCGGGTTGCAGGAGAGTGTTTTGAAGATGAGTTGATGGAAAATAAAAAGAAAATGTATGTGAAAAAAGTTGTAAATATATATATATACAGGACACGACAAGACGAGGACAAAAGACGTCTGAACTGCTATGCCATCTCGGGCAAAAAAAAATAAGAGAATTGAGAACCGCCTCAGGCAGCCAAGCCTATACAACACCCCTACTCAGCCGCGATCCCAAATACTACAAACCCCAATACGAAAATCCAATATATAAACCCATGTCACACCCTGGCCTGACCAAATATATAACGAAAACATGGGGGAGGTTTGGGCGAGTTGCTATGGGGAGTGCAGGGCTGTTGACCAGGGTAGGGGTAGCCAGGTGGAAAGCATGGCCAGCCGTAGAAAAATGCTTATCGAAATACTCAGTTATTGTGGACTTATCGGTCGTGACAGTGTTTCCTAGCCTCAGTGCAGTGGGCAGCTGGGAGGAGGTGTTCCTATTCTCGATGGACTTTACAGTGTCCCAGAACCTTTTTGAGTTTGTACTACACGATGCAAATTTCTGTTTGAAAAAGTTAGCCTTAGCTTTCCTAACTGCCTGTGTATATTGGTTCCTAACATCCCTGAAAAGTTGCATATCACGGGGCTATTCGATGCTAATGCAGAACGCCACAGGATGTTTTTGTGCTGTTCAAGGGCAGACAGGTCTGGAGTGAACGAAGGGCTATATCTATTCCTGGTTCTACATTTGAATGGAGCAAGCTTATTTAAGATGGTGACGAAGGCACTTTTAAAGAATAAAAATCCTCTACTGACGGGATGAGGTCAATGAGGTAAATGTCATTCCAGGATACCCCAGCCAGGTCGATTAGAAAGGCTTTTTCGCTGAAGTGTTTTAGGGAGCGTTTGACAGTGATGAGGGGTGGTCTTTTGACCGCAGACCCATTACGGATGCAGGCAATGAGGCAGTGATCGCTGAGATCTTGGTTGAAAACAGCAGAGGTGTATTTGGAGGGCGAGTTAGTTAGGATGATATCTATGATGTTGTTCGTGTTTAGGAATTTGGGGTTGTACCTGGTAGGTTCATAGATCATTTGTGTGAGTTTGAGGGCATCAAGCTTAGATTGTAGGATGGCCGGGGTGTTAAGCATGTCCCAGTTTAGGTCACCTAGCAGCATGAGCTCAGAAGACAGATGGGGGCAATCAATTCATATATGGTGTCTAGGGCACAGCTGGGGGCAGAGGGTGGTCTATAGCAAGCAGCAACAGTGAGAGACTTGTTTCTGGAAAGGTGAATTTTTAGAAGTAGAAGGTCGAATTGTTTTGGTACAGACCTGGATAGTAAGATAGAACTATGCAGGCTCTCTCTGCAGTAGATTGCAACACCGCCCCCTTTGGCAGTTCTATCTTATGAGGATTATGATTTATTAAAGGTGATTGTTAATGAAAGGTCCAGACATATAGCTTTATTTACAGGAGGTCTTGACATTCTGAAACAAAACCCATGCCTCTTAAGTAGAACCAATGAATGTTGAACATGTACAGACTTAAGTAAATGTAAGGCCCAGTCTATCCTGTCTCAGGTGCCAGACACCAGACAGAGCACTCCATCTACAGTGGATTGTTGCTTTTCAAACAGTTATGCTGTGAAGTCATGCAAATGTACAGAAAGGATAACAATGCTAATGTTTTCAGCTACAGTTGTGGTCTGTAGCACCAGCAAGGACCAGGAGAACTTTACCTCATAAGTATATGACTTTCTGGGCCTGAGAAATTGAAACTTTAATGTAATGTTTAAGAGGTAAAATGTACAAGTAACCAAATAGATTCTGACCAAATTGACTGAACATATCAATATAAACTGACTATTTAATCATACATACTTAGAGTATGGAATAAACACATTTATAGTTACTTTTGCCATAATTATTATTCTTTAAGTCACACAGAAACATGATATTTTCCATCATTTTGGTCAGGCTAAACTATGTTTGATAATCCATTCTGTTCCACACTGGTCCTGTTCTCCTTTTCTCAGTTGTGTCTGTTTCTCTCACACACCCCACCCCTCTTTCTTCCCCTCTGTGACCCTCACAGCTGTGTGGCACCACGCTTGGTGAACTCCAGTCTGTCACCTGGGTGTTTCAGGGTCCCAGTTTAGCATCTCTGATGATTCAGATAGACAGTTAAAGTAGTTAAGTAGCCCAGGAACTGCAGTGTCCCTATTCACTTTCATGATCTAATTCTCATTTGTTTCAGCTGAGGATAAAAAGCTTTTTTTTGCATAAGCCAGCTGGTGGCTGAAATCAATACAATGTTTCAACCACATGGACACGATTTGACTTTGATTTTATTAAATGGTGAGATGGATCAAAGAATCAGACAATTTAATCACAATTTAATTTATATGAAATACCTTGACAGTTGTATTAATTATATTATTTAATATGTTCAGTCATTCACTGCTAGTCACACATACTTTTATTGACAGTCCATATTCATGGTTTGTGTTTGTATTAAATATAACACACTTTTCAAGAATTGCATTGAACAATGAGCCCTTATCTAAAGTAATAAATTGCTCTATATGGTTTCTCATATCTGTCCTGGGCACCTCCCCTTAAGTACTTTAGTATGTATTGATTCTAATTTATAGGGAAGAGAGTTTAAGAATGTGTTTTTATCAGGTGGATCTATCAAAATGAGTGTTGGGCGTAGTAGTTCAAACCTACTCAAGCATGACTTCTAACCCAGGAAGCACCTGCACTCTGATAAAGCCATTTCCCTGATATAGCATCTTGATTAACCCTAAAAAATGACCAACATATAATTGTAAAAGTGCAGTAATATTTTAATCACTGCACCTCCATAAGAATATCATATTCATGTTGCTGTCCAAATCAATTTTGTATTTATCTCAACTCGCACATTATTTCCCCTTGATTCCTGCATAACATTTTGTTTGGTATAACAAGGGTTCATATAAGCTGTCTACCTATCAGCCATCGGATGACCCCCCCTGCAGAGTGAATGGTTGTGTTGCCCTGCTCAGACGTTGCATGCATCAACCAATGGTTGGGTGCCACGTCATTGACAGTGTCATGAGATCCTATTAAAGTATTAATTCCTAATTCTAGGCAGATTGTTTTAACCTGTTAATCCTACCCCCTACTTTTTCGAACATTCTGTTAAAAATCGCGCAACATTTCAGCGCCCTGCTACTCATGGCAGGAATATAGTATATGCATATGATTAGTATGTGTGGATAGAAAACACTCAGACGTTTATAAAACTGGTTAAATCACGGCTGTGACTATAACAGAACGTGCGTTTCATCGAAAAGTGCAGGAAAATCTGATCACTGAAAATGGAAATATATATCCATGCGCGACTTGAACCCATTGATAAAGGTGAACCACATTTAATGGGGCTGAGGTTGCAATACCTACAGCTTCCACACGTTGTCTAGAGTCTTGTCATTTGCCTAGGCTTTGTTTCTTGGTCAAACAGACGCAAGGCAACGCATTTCCTCCGGTCTCCGACCGGATATTTTGGTTGAGAATTACACAGACATTTTTTCCAGACGGACAGCTAAAGAAAATACTTCGCCTCGTGATCAATTTGATCGCTTATTAACGTTTAATAACACCTAAAGTTGCATTACAAAAGTATTTCTAAGTGTTTTGTGAAAGTTTATCGTCGACTTTTTTAATTAAAAAAAATGACGTTATGTTATAAGACGCTATTTTTTTCCGTTTATCACACAGTCTTCATAGATCGATATCTAGGCTATATATGGACCGATTTAATCGAAAAAAAGACCCAATAGTGATTATGGGACATCTAGGAGTGCCAACAAAGAAGATGGTCAAAGGTAATGAATGTTTTATATTTTATTTGTGCGGTTTCTGTAGCGACGACTATGCTAATTATTTTGTTTACGTCCCCTGCGGGTCTTTTGGGGTGTTACATGCTATCAGATAATAGCTTCTCATGCTTTCGCCGAAAAGCATTTTAAAAATCTGACTTGTTGCCTGGATTCATAACGAGTGTAGCTTTAATTCAATACCCTGCATGTGTATTTTAATGAACGTTTGAGTTTTAACTAGTACTATTAGCATTTAGCGTAGCGCATTTGCATTTCCAGATGTCTAGATGGGACGCCTGCGTGCCAGGTAGGACCAAGAGGATAACATACAATGTGGTTAGCTGATAGGTAAAATACCTATCCAGGCGTGGTAAGATTTGGCAGGCTTCACCAACGCACAGGCTATTGTGTCAGACCAAACAACGGCATTTATCTCTGACTGTGTTCAGAACATAACACGGCTTCTTGTGCCGTATAGCTTAATTACATAATATACACTGAGTGTATAAAAAATTAAGAACACCATCCTAATTTTGAGTTGCACCCCTCCAATTGACCTCAGAACAGCCTCAATCCTTTGGGGCATGGACTCTACAAGGAGTCTAACGCATTCTAGAACATTCTAGATAAACATGGAAAACTGTTGAGTGTGGAAAATCCCTACAGTGTTGCAGTTCTTGACACAAACCGGTGCTCCTGGCACCTACTACCATACCCCGTTCAAAGGAACAAATCTTTTGTCTTGCACATTCACACGCTGAATGGCACACATACAAAACTTTTTCAATTTTCTCAAGGCTGAAAAATCCTTCTCTAAGGCGGCTCCTCCCCTTCATCTACACTGATTGAAGTGGATTTAACAGGTGATATCAATAAGGGATCATAGCTTTTACCTGGATTCACCTGCTTAGTCTATGTCATGAAAAGAGCAGTACAGGCATAGTGAGGTGTTGAATCTCATTAAGCTGTGTTCATTCATGATGAACAAGGAGTCTCCTTGACAAAATGATGTCCATTATCTGCCATTTAAATGAACCCACAATTTAATGAAATCATGAAGGTTATCAATATTTAGAAAATCCTCATGTTCCCCACAGTTCCTCCAGTCCTTGAGTCAGTTATGTGTGTGGTGAGTAGGCCCTGGAGATTTTTCTGACTAAGTGACTAGACCAGGAGAAACTCTGTTTTTTCCTTGTCAGGTCATGTGATCAAGGACAACACCTGACCCAACTGATGAGCCATAACTTGACCTCTGATCTTAGAGTCATCAGCCCCTCCTCCATGACATCATAATGTAAATCCAGATCCCTCAGAGTTCATATATACTTATGTTCTGCTGCTGACTTGTTGTCTTGTTGTATTGTGTGGAGCAGCTGAGTTCATATTTCCACCCTCAGTATGACTGAAAAACTCTACCTTCTGCTGCTCTCTCTCTGTCTGCCATGTGAGTTCTGCTTGGATATACTCCTTATCAACTGTTGTTCGTAGAATGACTGAAAATTTAAAATATTTTTTGTAAACTCTGTTCTGATTTCCTTAAATGTTCTTCGTCCTTCCTTTTTCTCCAACACATTTTTCCTATGTCTTTCTCTCTCTCCATCAGGTTTAAATGGTCAGAGTCTGGAGTCCATTCCCTCCAGTCCAGTCCTGAAAAAGCCTAGAGAAACTCTCAGTCTCTCCTGTAAGATATCTGGATACACTTTTGACAGCCACAACACACACTGGATACGACAGCCAGCAGGAAAATCCCTGGAGTGGATGGGTTATTCTGGATTAGGCCGAGGTTACCATGCTAAAAGGTTTGAAGGACGTATGGAAACCACTAAAGATACAAGCAACAGCATGTTGACTTTGAAGCTGTCTGGTCTGAGAGCAGAGGACTCTGCAGTGCATTACTGTGCAAGAGAGACACAGTGGTGTGAGCGAGTGGAGGATCTGTACAAAAACACCTCAGAGAATCTAACTGGCAGCAGAGTCAACAGAGGGCAGTAGAGCATCAGTACAGCAGAGTAACATCCAATGAAAGTCTCAGCCACAACATGCCCCTGAGAGCCTCACAACCAGCATATTGTCAACACAACTACATGTACATGAACACAATGTACACCAGAGGAGGCTGGTGGGATGAGCTATTGGAAGACAGGCTCATTGTAATGGATGGAATGGAATCTATTTAAATGGAACGATGTCAAGCACATCAATCAAACATCAGTTTTAAGGTCTCTGTACTGGCTGCCTGTGAGTTTTAGAATTAATTGTACAATTATTCTATTGGTTTTTAAATCAATCCACAATTGTACACCACAATACATTACAGACATGCTTTTAATTTATGTACCCAATAGGTCCCTCAGGTCTTCTGGAACTGGCCTTTTAACTATCCAAAGCCTAGGACCAAGAGGCATGGAGAGGTAGCCTTTAGTTACTATGCCCAAAGCCTGGAATAGCCTGCCAGAGAACCTGAGGGGGTCCGAAACGGTGGACATATTTTAAAGGGATCTTAAAACACACCCTTTTAGCATTGCTTTTTCTTAGGGTTATTTTTAGTTATTCAGTCTTATTATTATTATTTGTATTAGTTTTTTTTCCTGTGAAGCAAATTGCATTGCATTCCATGTCTAAAATGTGCTGTATAAATAAAGCTTGATTTGATTTGATCATGTGGAAACCACATGTTTTACTCTGTTCCATTTACTCCATTCCATTAGTTTTTCCTGACCTTGTGACCTTAGCAGGAAAACATTTATAGACTCAAACAAGGCGCTCAGAGTTATTTCTGCCCAGATCATGTGATCAGAGAATACTACCCTGTATCATAGAGATGTATAGAGATCTCTACTTGGAAATAACCTGTTTTAGCATTGACATTTCCATTAAGGGATTCCACCATTTAAACTTCTTCAGGATCAGTGGGTCCCCTGCGGGACGTTTGAGCTAACGTAGGCTAATTTGATTAGCCTGAGGTTGAAAGTAACAAGAACATTTCCAAGGACATAGACATGTCTAATATTGGCAGAAAGGTTCAATTCTTATTAATTTAACTGTACTGTCCTATTTACAGTAACTATTACAGTGAAATAATACCATGCTATTGTTTGAGGAGAGTGCACAGTTTTGAACAAAAGTTATTAATAAACAAATTAGGCAGATTTGGGAAATCTTGATACAACATTTTGAGTGGAAATGCAATGATTCATTGATCAGTCTAAAACTTTGCACATGCACTGTTGCCATCTAGTGGCCCAAATCTAAATTGCACCTTGGCTGGAACAACACATTATGGCCTTTCTCTTGCATTTCAAAGATGATGGTACAAAAAAATGCAAAAACACGGTTAGTTTTTTGTTTGTATTATCTTTTACCAGATCTAATGTGTTATATTGTCCTACATTCCTTTCACATTTCCACAAACTTCAAAGTGTTTCCTTTCAAATGGTACCAATAATATGCACATCCTTGCTTCAGGGCCTAAGCTACAGGCAGTTAGATGTCTGTACGTCATTTTAGGCGAACATTTTAAAAGGGGCGGATCCTTAAATGTAGTAAACTGGTTGAGGTTGGGAGCAATCAGTCAATGATCAGAGCATTGACTTCTTCTTCAAATTGGGTTGTTTGTAAATGGCTTTAAGCTATATCATTTCCATCTAGTGGCTACAATACATGAATGAAACATAGGACTTGATTCAAGATTTCAGCAGTGCAGATAGTGGTTAGTAACCAATATCCACTTAACACTTTTTTTCAAACACAAAAGAAGAAGAAAATTGACTACTTTAATAGTTGTTATTTAGTCAGTATCATTATGAATGGTTTGACCTTTAATAGTTGTTATTTAGTCAGTATCATTATGAATGGTTTAACCTTTAATAGTTGTTATTTAGTCAGCATCGTTATGAATAGTTTAACATTTAATAGTTGTTATTTAGTCAGTATCATTATTAATGGTTTAACCTTCAATAGTTGTTATTTCGTCAGAATTTATATGAATGGCTTAACTCTTGGCCTCTAAGAACTGTGTGCTTGTAGAGACATCCTCAGTCGGGGAGAACAGGCCTTTCAGGGAGTCTGAGTAGTCTGGAGCATCTGTTGAACCAGAGTCAATAATCCCAATCCAATACCACCAATACATGACCATTTAACACCTGAGAAGGTGACTGATCCATTTCATCACAGCAAACTCCTGCAAAACAAAAATGTTGACACTCAGTTGATGATCTGATATTTACATACATTTTGAGGTTAACCATGATACTCAGACATTCTTCAGTCACCATGTAATGCTTTACTTACTGTGTATGGAAATCACCATGACAACTAAACTCCAGACAGTCATAAGCTCCATTGTTTAGTATTAGTTAGTACAGAACTTGTAATGTTGTAATGTCAGTCCAAGCTGCGTATAATGAGAAGGCCAGAGCTGTGTCTGATTATAAATGGGAGGAAGGCTTTGCATAGACCACGCTCTAAAGGTTTATATACAGACTGAGAGGTTGAGATCTTTGAGAGTTGGTATTATCAGCATTGGTTCTTGGAACAACACAGAGTGAGAAAATCTATTGAGCCCCACAGGGATCTATACTTTACATGATTATTTTACATGAATGACATTTATTGTACTGTATCCACATTGTTACCTTCTGTTCTACCACATTGCAGTAAATGACCACATAATGGATTTCATCTGCATGAGATTGGTACTTATTTATTTAAACTTTATACATTTCACTGAATGACTGCATATGTTTGGGGTTATTTGCTGTTGTCATCTGCCTTTGAATGGCTGTAAAGATATTCATACAGTTAGTTATCTTACAAAAGATGACCGGTATATTTTGTGCTTTTCGAGTAATTATGTTTATACTTAGGAGTATGATGTGTCTATTCTTTCCTATAGTGTTTAAGGGGCCATAGGATTAACAGAGAGCCATAGGTTAATGGAGATCAGAATGATCTCTCAGACTCACAGTGAGAGAAGTGCTTGATCAGTTTTTGTACAGCCCTGCAGCCTCCTGTGTCACTGTGTCTCTGGCACAATAATAAACAGCAGAGTCTTCAGTCTTCAGACTGTTCATCTGGAGATAAACCTGCTGCTTGCTGTTGTCTCTGGAGATGGTGAACCGACCCTGAACAGACTGGGAGTAGTACGTGCTGCCACCACTACTGCTAATATAGGACACCCACTCCAGTCCTTTCCCAGGAGCCTGTCTGATCCAACCCATCCCATAGCTATGTGAAGCCAGAGGCTGTACAGGTCAGTTTGTGGGATTCTCCAGGATTTTTAACTACTGGTCCAGACTCAGTCGATGTCTGACCATGAACACCTGTGGAAATTAAGTACCCAAAACTTTAGAATGCAGACATTCATACACATGACCAGTGATGTCTTAAAACATGTCTTTATACCTATTTGTAGCAAATGCCTTCTGAAAAATTACTGGAAATGATGGAACATTCATTCTAGTGAACACAGAATATTGTAACTTACTTTTTACAAACACCACCATGAGAACTAAACTCCAGACAGTCCTCATTGTTCAGTGATAGTCAGGTTATATGCAGTGCTTGCTATCAAATCAATCCACACTGCCTATAATGAGAAAGCCAGGGCTGAGTGTCTGATTATAAAGGGATAAACAGAGGGAGACTTTGCATAGACCACCCTCTAATTAAGGGCCAGAGCCAGCGTTCGGCAATCAAAGCTGTATCGGAGGCGGCAGAAGGCAGCAGTCAGTGGCTCTGGATGAAGAGGAAAGACCCCAGCTGGGCCCCGAAGTGAGAGGGCCAGGAGGTATGCGGTCAACAATGCTTGACTCAGGGAGGAGGACGCCCCTGCCATGCATAGTCCCATGGGATGTTGGCTATCAACAACAAGGCAACTCCTATGACTAATTGGGAATGGGACGCAAGCGTAGGATTGCTCACCCTGTCGCTGGCCGCCTTTGGGGAGGGTGTATAGTGTGAAAGGCCGAAACACCATAGGAACCAAAGGTACACTACTGATGATGCGCTCCCCAAATTTCACCAGGCTCACTGTTCATGAACTCTTGGAAGTGCTTGCACAAAGGATAGTAACATCTCACCCTGTGTTCTTGGAATCTAGAGGATTAAATATCCTGACAGGGAGAGATCTGCTTTATTCCTTTATTCTCTCTCCTCCCTGTCCTTTGTTCTTCTCTCTGTAGTTCAGATTCTACTTATGAGACATGTTGACTATAATGGCTTTAGTATGATGTGTTGACTATATATAATGGCTTTAGTATGATGTGTTGACTATATATAATGGCTTTAGTATGATGTGTTGACTATATATAATGGCTTTAGTATGATGTGTTGACTATATATAATGGCTTTAGTATGATGTGTTGACTATATATAATGGCTTTAGTATGATGTTTACTATATATAATGGCTTTAGTATGATGTGTTGACTATATATAATGTCTTTAGTATGATGTGTTGACTATATATAATGGCTTTAGTATGATGTGTTGACTATATATACTGGCTTTAGTATGATGTGTTGACTATATATAATGGTTTTAGTATGATGTGTTGACTATATATAATGGCTTTAGTATGATGTGTTGACTATATATAATGACTTTAGTATGATGTGTTGACTATATATAATGGCTTTAGTATGATGTGTTGACTATATATAATGGCTTTAGTATGATGTGTTGACTATATATAATGGCTTTAGTATGATGTGTTGACTATAATGGCTTTAGTATGATGTGTTGACTATATATAATGGTTTTAGTATGATGTGTTTACTATATATAATGGTTTTAGTATGATGTGTTGACTATATATAATGGTTTTAGTATGATGTGTTGACTATAATGGCTTTAGTATGATGTGTTGACTATATATAATGGTTTTAGTATGATGTGTTGACTATATATAATGGTTTTAGTATGATGTGTTGACTATATATAATGGCTTTAGTATGATGTGTTGACTATATATAATGGCTTTAGTATGATGTGTTGACTATATATAATGGTTTTAGTATGATGTGTTGACTATATATAATGGCTTTAGTATGATGTGTTGACTATATATAATGGCTTTAGTATGATGTGTTGACTATATATAATGGCTTTAGTATGATGTGTTGACTATATATAATGACTTTAGTATGATGTGTTGACTATATATAATGGCTTTAGTATGATGTGTTGACTATATATAATGGCTTTAGTATGATGTGTTGACTATATATAATGGCTTTAGTATGATGTGTTGACTATATAATATAATGTGCTTTATAATGTATGATGTGTTGACTATATATAATGGCTTTAGTATGATGTGTTGACTATATATAATGGCTTTAGTATGATGTGTTGACTATATATAATGGCTTTAGTATGATGTGTTGACTATAATGGCTTTAGTATGATGTGTTTACTATATATAATGGCTTTAGTATGATGTGTTGACTATATATAATGGCTTTAGTATGATGTGTTGACTATATATAATGGCTTTAGTATGATGTGTTGACTATATATAATGGTTTTAGTATGATGTGTTTACTATATATAATGGCTTTAGTATGATGTGTTGACTATATATAATGGCTTTAGTATGTTGTGTTGACTATATATAATGGTAGTGTGATGTGTTGACTATATATAATGGCTTTAGTATGATGTGTTTACTATATATAATGGTTTTAGTATGATGTGTTTACTATATATAATGGTTTTATGAGTATGATGTGTTGACTATATATAATGGCTTTAGTATGATGTGTTGATTATAAATGGCTTTAGTATGATGTGTTTACTATATATAATGGCTTTAGTATGATGTGTTGACTATATATAATGGCTTTAGTATGATGTGTTGATTATAATGGCTTTAGTATGATGTGTTGACTATAATAATGGCTTTAGTATGATGTGTTGACTATATATAATGACTTTAGTATGATGTGTTGACTATATATAATGGCTTTAGTATGATGTGTTGACTATATATAATGGCTTTAGTATGATGTGTTGACTATATATAATGGTTTTAGTAGTATGTGTTGACTATATATAATGGCTTTAGTATGATGTGTTGACTATATATAATGGCTTTAGTATGATGTGTTGACTATATATAATGGTTTAGTATATAATGTATGTGTTGACTATATATAATGGCTTTAGTATGATGTGTTGACTATATATAATGGTTTTAGTATGATGTGTTGACTATATATAATGGCTTTAGTATGATGTGTTGACTATATATAATGGCTTTAGTATGATGTGTTGACTATATATAATGGCTTTAGTATGATGTGTTGACTATATATAATGGTTTTAGTATGATGTGTTGACTATATATAATGGCTTTAGTATGATGTGTTGACTATATATAATGGTTTTAGTATGATGTGTTGACTATATATAATGGCTTTAGTATGATGTGTTGACTATATATAATGGCTTTAGTATGATGTGTTGACTATATATAATGGCTTTAGTATGATGTGTTGACTATATATAATGGCTTTAGTATGATGTGTTGACTATATATAATGGCTTTAGTATGATGTGTTGACTATATATAATGGCTTTAGTATGATGTGTTGACTATATATAATGGCTTTAGTATGATGTGTTGACTATATATAATGGCTTTATGTGTGATGTGTTGACTATATATATGATGTGCTTTAGTATGATGTGTTGACTATATATAATGGCTTTAGTATGATGTGTTGACTATATATAATGGCTTTAGTATGATGTTTAGTTGACTATATATAATGGCTTTAGTATGATGTGTTGACTATATATAATGGCTTTAGTATGATGTGTTGACTATATATAATGGCTTTAGTATGATGTGTTGACTATATATAATGGCTTTAGTATGATGTGTTGACTATATATAATGGCTTTAGATACTATATATAATGGCTTTAGTATGATGTGTTGACTATATATAATGGCTTTAGTATGATGTGTTGACTATATATAATGGCTTTAGTATGATGTGTTGACTATATATAATGGCTTTAGTATGATGTGTTGACTATATATAATGGCTTTAGGTCGATGTGTTCAAGATCAGCAACAAGGGGACAAAAGTTCACCATTTTTACTTGGAGTTTAAATGTCTGAAAATTGTTTAATGATGTATGGTTTTGACGCTTATGGTAAGGTTAACTTATTAAAATATAATTTGACAGTTTTTGAGACTGAGCATTAGTCTTAATATCTTGTTATCTTGGTGTGGAGATACATTTATATTATGTTGTGCTTGCATCATTCTTACATGGGTATCTGGGTATTTGTTCAGGTCTGGTGCTGGTTTGTATCACTCTGGAGGGTATCGAACACAGTAATACACAGCTGTGTCTTCAGGTTGCAGGCTCTGCCCTTGTAAAGACACAGAGTTGCTGGAGGCATCTCTTGAAATGCTGAACTTGTTTTTCAGTGCATCATTTTTGTATATTTCTCCATTATCCCATATATGTGAAATCCACTCCATTGATTTCCCTGCAGGCTTTCGAACCCAACCTGTGGCAAAGCTTATGCTGCTATCACTAACAGAATAACCAGAGACCTTACAGGTGATGCTCAGAGACTCTCCAGGCTTTACAACCATTACACCTGGCTAGCTGAGTTCAAGACCACAGTAGACATCTATGGGGAAAAACATAATTAGTCATATACTATACAGGATAGCTAAGTATGACTGTTAAGGCTATTGTTAAAATAATATTTCCTCAATATATTCTATTGCGCCTCAATCCATTCCTTCCCCAAATCCCAAGAGACTTACAGGAGGCAGCTGCCAGCAGGAGCAGCAGCAGAGATGCAGGTAACATGGTTTGTGCTGAAGCTGAACTGGTGGGAGCTGCTCTTCTCTACTCCAACTGAATCTGAGACAAACAGTCCACGTTTTATACAGAGAGGGGTGGTGTGTTAGGCTCCTTTGCATATAGAGCTGGTATAAAACGATATACTGTTTTAAACCGGGTTGACCTGCATTATGAACAGTAAAAATTAAATACAAAATGTCAACTTTGGATTGTCATTTTCTTTACAGGACAGTGTATTATCACTAATATTGTTATAGTCGTCACTGAACAGCTCTGAATCTGAACATAATAATTACATTTGGGGGTTTCTCAAGGATCTATCTTTGGTCCATCACTGATTTTAGTTTACATTAAGGACTTTCATGTGATATCTAAAAGTACATTTGATGAGTTTCATTCCAAACCCTATATCCATTTTTCAGAAATGTTGGTAAATTAGACATCCCGACAGTTGGTATTTTCACAAAGATGTCTGTAGTGTCTGAATGGTTATGTCCACTCTATGGAAAGGGGAGACTCTCACGAACATGATGGTGTTCGTTTTGCTCTATGACCCCCACAAGTGTCATGGAACTCATCTGAAGGTAACCGCTACCGTTTTTTTAAATGTATGGAAGTATGAAGGTAGTTTTTTAACTACCCAAAAAAGAGGTAGGTGTAAAAAATATATATATAGTGCATTCGGAAAGTATTCAGACCCCTACACCTTTTCCACATTTTGTTTATGTTACAGCCTTAACGTCTTCTGGCCTGGTCTGAAAAATTATGTTGTGTCTTACAGTAAATCCTTTGCCAGCAGATGGGTAAACCGAACGAAGCTATTAAACCTTTGCAACCTATTCCGGCTTTTGACTTACCTTTCAGCAGGGTTCTGGTAAACTGACATATGGAAATGTTTTAAAATGGTCATGCTATTGATTATTTAGCTATTTGATTTTGAATTTTAGGACCCCTTTAGGTATAAAATAATATATAAAAATAATACGATTTGATAAAATATTTAATTTGGCCTTTACTACTATAGCCCAGAGAAACGCATTGAATAACATGTTATAAATTTATTTGAGGGAATTAAGTATTTAACCCCTCTGCAAAACATGACTTAGTACTTGGTTGGCAATCACAGAGGTCAGACATTTCTTGTAGTTGGCCACCAGGTTTGCTAGACAGTCAAACAATAAATCAAAATAAACAAGTTTTGATTTAGGTTACAGCCTTATTTTTTCATTTTTTTTTGCAAAAGTAATCAAATTAAAATAAAAAACTATCTTATTTACATAGGTATTCAGACCTTTTGCTATGAGACTCCAAATTGAGCTTGACAGAGCTTGAGAGGATCTGCAGATAAACTCCCTAAATACAGGTGTGCCAAGCTTTAAGCGTAATACCCTAGAAGACTTGAGGCTGTAATCACTGCCAAAGGTGCTTCAACAAAGTACTGAGTAAAGGGTCTGAATAATTATGTAAATGTAATATTTCCGTTCATTTTTTAAAATACATTTGCATAAAATATCAAAAAACTGTTTTTTGCTTTGACAATATGAGGTTTTGTGTGTAGATTGATGAGGTATGAGATAAGATATGGTCATACGTCTTGTTGACCGCAGGATGTCCTGCCATACTACCATCATGAGCCAACCTCAGTATCACTTGTCGAAGAGAAACTGGAACGACAATTTGAGATACACTGGGCCAATCATCCTGCCCAGAAGTGGTGTGAGAACGCCATTTCCTCATTAGAACACCGTCTCGTCAAGGTAACCCACACGAACTTCATCAAACTCTCCTCTGGATGTATCTCAGCAAAAATATGGGAGATCGAAACATCTTTACTCTGTTCCGCAATCAACTGCTTCCTAGACATTAAGTATAAACTATAGGGACCCTCTCTTCCTTCAGTGGTCCTACTGGGATTTTCTAAGGAGAGGTCAACTCTCAACACTAGAGTTTCTTAAACATACAGTGAGGGAAAAAAGTATTTGATCCCCTGCTGATTTTGTACATTTGCCCACTGACAAAGAAATGATCCGTCTGTAATTTTAATGGTAGGTTTATTTGAACATTGAGAGACAGAATATCAACAAAAAAATCCATAAAAACGCATGTCAAAAATTGTATAAATTGATTTGCGTTATCATGAGGGAAATAAGTATTTGACCCCCTCTCAATCAGAAAGACTTCTGGCTCACTTGAACCTGGTAAGTTCTGGGTCCCATTTGTCCATTTCCCACCCCTTTTGTGCGGAGCGGCGACCCTCGCAGCCGACCTCGGACTGGGGACCCTTGCAGAGGGCCCCAAATAGTTGGCAGACTCCGGCAGCGCCGGACAGGCGGGAGACTGCAGCAGCGCCGTAGTGAAGGGCGACTCCGGCAGCGCCGTAGTGACGGGCGGTTCCGGCAGCTCCTGACTGACGGGCGGCTCTGGCAGCTCCTGACAGACGGGCGGCTCTGGCAGCTCCTGACAGACGTATGGCTCTAGCAGCTCCTGACTGACGGGCGGCTCTGGCAGCTCCTGACAGACGGGCGGCTCTGGCAGCTCCTGACAGACGTATGGCTCTAGCAGCTCCTGACTGACGGGCGGCTCTGGCAGCTCCTGACAGACGGGCGGCTCTGGCAGCTCCTGACAGACGGGCGGCCGGTCCCTCTCTCTCCACGGTAAGCACGGGGAGTTGGCGCAGGTCTCCTACCTGACTTCGCCACACTCCCCGTGTGCCCGCCCCAATACATTTTTGGGCCTGCCTCTCGGGCTTCCAACCGCACTGCCTCCTCATACCACCGCCTCTCGGCTTTCGCTGCCTCCAGCTCTGCCTTGGGGCGACAATACTCTCCTGGCTGTACCCAGGGTCCCTTGCCATCCAGGAACTCCTCCCATGTCCAGGAGTCTGGAGATCACTGCTGCTGCCCGTTACCACGCTGCTTGGTCCTTTGGTGGTGGGTGATTCTGTAACGTTCGTTGTTGGAAGAAAGAGAGGAGGACCAAGGTGCAGCGTGGTAAGTATTCATTATGCCTTTTAATGAAAACGAATACTCGAACAAAACAACAAACACGATAAACTAAACATTTCTGTAGGGTGAACATACACTACAGAAAATAATCACCCACAACTCAAAAGTGATACCAGGCTACCTAAGTATGGTTCTCAAACAGGGACAACGATTGACAGCTACCTCTGATTGAGAACCATACCAGGCCAAACACAGAAATCCCAAATTATAGAAAAAGGAACATAGACTGCCCACCCCAACTCACGCCCTGACCATACTAAAACAAAGACAAAACAAAGGAACTAAGGTCAGAACGTGACAACCTCTACAATGCTTGCAGTAGGATACTACTGTAAGTGATCAACATCAGATACTACCTATGCTACAGTGATCATGGAGGATTTAGGCTTTTTTTCCCACAGAGACCAGACTGAGAGAGTATTAATAAAGTACCTATCTAGTTTGTCAAAAGATAGCAGATCAAACCACCACCTACCCACAGCAGCACTACTATAGATTGCATAGTCAGATGTTCTATGTCAGATAGTTAGTTAGCTCAATGTATCATTCACCACAGAGATTTGGAGCAGATTTTGTGCCTGCGGAGAGAGTCTCATTTCATACAAGCACATTTCCGTCCATGTTCCTTCTCCTCGCCGCACCTCCTCGATTCCCTTTGGCCTTAAAAAAAAAGCAAGAACGACCCACTTTGTGTACATTGTCAATGCATTATTACAATTCAGAGGTTGTTGATTAAGCGTTGTGAACATATGTAATATGTAATGTGTTGGGTGTGAAGACTTTTACACAAACACATCTGATATTGACAGTCTAGGCCCTTATGCAGTGTCGCCTCTAGCCCTCTTGGGACCCTAAGCCAAATATGGTGTTCACCCCCCCTTGCCATGACTTATGACATGTTTATATGATATCTGTATGATAGTGACTAACAAAATCAATGGGGTCACCTTGGGGATCAGGGACCATGTGCTCTTGCCCTGTGCACACAATCAGTCATTTGGTTCTGATAGCTGGTTAGATTACCTTACCTAGCAATCAAAATAATGGTAACTGACATGGGCTTATTGAGTTACTGACATAACAAGTGGAAATCTGATGATGCCCTACCAATTGTTTTTTGTTAAATTGGTTGGGCGCCCCCTAGCGGTCGCAGTCTGCGTATAGGAAAAGGCGTCTCTGTCCTTATCATCAGCTTATTTAATTTAGATGTGTTAGCAAAATCCTGGTCATTGTGAAAGATGACTCCTACACATGATGACCTGTGCATGTTTATTGTCTTATTTTTCTAACCCTCCTCAAAATAATACTCAAGGCCCTATTCATGAAGCATAGACAGTGTTTCTATGGTAAGGACATCTCATATTAAAGCATATGGTTTTTTTACCCCAGCTGTTTACAGAGGAGGGTTAGTGAAGTGTGTCAGGGGAGTACAAGAGTGTGTACATGTTCCACATCCTGTCTCTATCTATGTCTGAGGTGGTGTACAGATCCACCACACATTCACATCACTGTGCCCAGCGTGCACAGTAATACACAGCAGAGTCCTCTGCCTTCAGACCAGACAGTTTCAGATGTGTCATGCTCACTGAGCTGTCTTTGGTCAGTTCAATCCGTCCCTCCAGGGTTTTGGCATAGCCTGCTGCTCCAGTATTGGTGTTGATCCAGCCCATCCATTCCAGTGGTTTCCTGTAGGTTGGTGAATACAGTTCATACCAGAGCTTGTAAAGGTGTACCCAGTTCCTCTGAAAGAGAGGTTGAGAGTTTCTCCTGGCTTTTTCTAGAGTGGACTGGAGGGAATGGATTCCATAGTTTGACCATTTAAACCTGAAGGAGAGAAGGAGAGAGAGGAAACAGGGGGAGAGGAGAAAGGAGAGAGGGTGGAATATTGAGTGAAAACAATGAAAAATTGTCTTCAGTCTTTGCTCAGCATAAGAACAGTTGATAAGGAGTAAAACCAAGCAGAACTCACAGGGCAGACAGAGAGAGAGAAGCAGAAGGTAGTGTTTTCCCATCATCCTGAAGGTTGAAATATGAACTCAGCTGCTCCACACAAGACAACAAGTCAGCAGCAGAACATAAGTATATATGAACTCTGAGGGATCTGGATTTACATGTACAAGTAGTTCTGTTGTTTTGGCTCTTAGGGGAATATTATGCTTCAGTAGATGTTACTCTGTTGTTCTGATGCTCTACTGCCCTCTGTTGACTCTGTTGTACTGATGCTCTACTGCCCTCTGTTGACTCTGTTGTACTGATGCTCTACTGCCCTCTGTTGACTCTTCTGTACTGATGCGCTACTGCCCTCTTTTGACTCTGCTGTACTAATGCTCTTCTGCCCTCTGTTGACTATGTTGTACTGATGCTCTACTGCCCTCTGTTGACTCTGCTGTACTGACGCTCTACTGCCCTCTGTTGACTCTGCTGCCAGTTAGATTCTCTGAGGGCTTTTTGTACAGATCCTCCACTCACACCACTGTGTCTCTTGTGCACAGTAATACACAGCAGAGTCCTCTGCTCTCAGAACAGACAGCTTCAGATACACCATGCTGTTAGAATTATCTATGGTGACTTATATCTGTCCTTCAACTCTTTTTGCATACGTAGTTTCACTAGCATTAATGCCTATCTATTCAAGTGCTCTTCCTGCAGGTTGACGTATCCAGGCCATGTTGTAGCTACTAAAGGTAAAGCCAGATCCCTTACAGGAGAGACAGAGTTTCTGCAGGCTTTTTCAGGCCTGGACTGGAGGGAATGGCCTCCAGACTCTGACCATATATCCCTAATAGAGAAAAGAGAATGAAGACAATAGATCACTAATATGTTTACTCAATGGATGTTATAATTATCTATATGTAAAATACCTTGTTCCAATGAATTGCTAGATTATTGAGTACATACTGCAGAGGCCCAGCAAGACCAGGAGGAGGTGTAGTTTGCCTGTCATCTTTTCAGGATGGAAGACAATTCACACATGGTAGGAAACATCACAGAAGGACTTGAGAGACAGAACTTACATGACAATCATGGTTGGGTGATAACCCTTTTTTTGCATGTGACAGGCTTTCAAGGCAATTCAGGATGGAAGACAATTCACACATGGTAGGAAACATCACAGAAGGACTTGGGAGACAGAACTAACATGACAACCATGGTTGGGTGATTGCCTGTCACATGCATTTAAAAGGGGTTTCAAGGAAATCAATTCTAAGACAAAGCCAGACATCAATGATCACTGTCAATCAGCAAACATTTTCTGTAATGTTTATACAGTAAAGTAAGTTGCTGCTCCAGCCACAACTGTTTTTTCACGTCTCTCATTCAAACCTTTCTTCATGTATTAAGAAGATTAATTAAATAATTGATATTAAATCATATTACATTTTGATATTTCTCACAACAATAAGAAATTGTGGTATGTTGTCTCATACGTTTTAGGCATAGTTTTGATTCTGGCCTACTGCCCTTTGGCACAACCTCTATCTTTCATAACTGTCATCCTCTCTCTCTCTCTGTTCAATAAAGTCAGAAAACACCATACAAATGTATTTCTTTAAACAACACACAAAACAAGTTCATTTAAAAAAATGAACAATTCAGATCCTGAAGTACTGTACCCTGAAATGTGTTCCTGTTGTTTCAATGTCCAATGATCAGCAACTGTCAAACCAATACATGGCTAAACTTCACTCAATGACTTTTTCAAATCATAATTTGACATTTTCTCCCACATCTGCAGTACATCACTGTTGTGTGTTGTTTTGAAACGTGTTACTGCACTTTCACAATGATATATTGGTCCTTTTAAGGGTTAATCAAGATGCAATATCAGGGAAATGCCTTTACCAGAGTGCAGGTGCATCCTGGGTAGAAGTCATGCTTGGGTAGCTTTGAACTACTGTGCCCAATGCTCATTTTAATAGATATGCCTGATAAAAACACATTCTTAAACTCTCTCCCCTATAAACAAGTTCAGTAAGCAAGATACACTAAAGTATTTAGGGGGAGGTGCCCGGAACAGCTATAAGAAACCACAAAGAGCAATTTGTTATTTTAGTTAAGAACTCATTGTTTTATGCAATTCTTGAAAAGTTTGTTATATATATTACCAACACAAACCATGATATGTGATGAGTGGCAGTGAATGACTGACAATATTAAATAATTGAAGTACTACTGCTGTGAACAAGGTCTATAATATAAATTAAATTGTGATTAAATTGTCTCATTGTTTGATCCTTCTCACCATTTAGTCAAATCAAATTAAAATCATCTTCACGTGGTTGAAACATTGTGTGGTTACCAGCCACCAGCTGGCTTATGCAAAAAAAGCAGTTTCTCCTCAGCTGAAACAAGGTAGTGAGAATTAGACCATGAAAGTGTATAGGAACAGCCCCTACAGTCCCTGAGCTACTTAACTGCTTTAACTGTCTATCTGAATCATCAGAGATGCTAAACTGGGACCCTGAAACACCCAGGTGACAGACTGGAGTTCACCAAGCGTGGTGCCACACAGCTGTGAGGGTCACAGAGGGGAAGAGAGAGGGGTGGGGTGTGAGAGAGAAACAAACACCTGAGAAAAGGAGAGCAGGACCGGTGTGTGTGTTTACTTCAAGATATCTACTACTGAACAAAAATATAAACTCAACATGTAAAGTGTTGGTCACGTGTTTCATGACCTGAAATAAAAGATCCCAAAAATGTTTGATACACACAACAAGCTTATTTCTCAAACATGTTTGTTTCCATCCCTGTTAGTGAGCATTTCTCCTTTGCCAAGATAATCCATCCACCTGACAGGTGTGGCATATCAAGAAGCTGATTGAACAGCATCATCGTTACACAGGTGGACCTAGTGCTGGGGGCAAAAGAACACTCTAAAATGTACAGTTTTGTCACACAACACAATGTCACAGATCTCAAGTTGAGGGAGTGTGCAATTGGCATGCAGAGCAGGAATGTCCAACATAACTGTTGCCAGAGAATTGGACGTTAATTTCTCTACCATTACAACACCTCCAACTTCATTTTTGAGAACTTATCAGAACATCCAACCGGCCTGACAACCGCAGACTTTGTGTAACCACGCCAGCCCATGAGCTCCACATCTGGCTTCTTCGCCAGCTGGATCATCTGAGGAGGGGGTAGAGGGGGTGCTGAGGAGTATAACTGTTTGTAATAAAGCCCTTTTGTGGGGAAAAACTCATTCTGATTGGCTGGGCCTGGCTCCCCAGTGGGTCGGCCTGGCTCCCAAGTGGGTGGGCTTATGCCCTCCCAGGCCCACCCATGGCTGCACCCCTGCCCAGTTGTGTGAAATCCATAGATTAGGGTCTAATGAATTCATTTCGATTAAATTATTTCCTTCTATGAACTGTAACTCAGTAAAATCTTTGAAATTGTTGCATGTTACATTTATATATTTTCTTGAGTATACATCTACCATTCATACAATTAAATAATACTGCTTGCAAGATAATGGTCTAAACATAAATATATGCAATGCATTATATTCAGTAGGCTAGTCTATGGCAACTAAAACAGTCTGCCCACTTGAACCTGAATTTGATTCCAGGGATTTGATTTGATACCAGGGATATTCAAATATTACCCAATGAGGTCTGGATTAGCCTACTGCTGTTTTTTGTTTTACCTGATAATTAATTTATCCCACCTGGTGTCCCAGATCTTAATCATTCCCTGATTAGATGGGATAGAATGAGAAACAAAGCAGCGGAACTGGCTTTAAATCCAGGGTTTAATTTGAAGGGCCCTTAGTCTATGGATACTCATGTTTCTCGTTAGCCCCCAGACAGGTTTACAGGCTTGTTTTTCAAGTTCTACCAAAAGTCTATTCTGCTTTCCAGATTAACTCGCCGCGTTGGTAGGAAAACCACTAGCACCCGGAAATGCGCCACTTTCTTCGGGTTCCCATAAGTCAAAGCCACCGGCAAATTGGAATGTGAATGATCTGAATTCAGAGACCGGTCTAAAGAGTGGCTCGACAGGGCAACATACGACCATTTAGGCTACCTTTGGGCAGAATCAGGTGCGCTTTAACTTTTTAATTTCCTCAAATTCCGAATAACTTTTTGTTAGGTTTCAGTTCATTTTTATTCATCAGCAGCATCTATTTACGGGAAAATTCAGGTAGGACTTCACAACTTCATCCATCCTGAAAAGAGTGCAGCTTGTACAGTTTCCTAACAAAGAGGGTTTCCGACGTAAACTGTTAATGTGTAACAATTTGATACTCTAGTTTAAATCGTTAAAGTTGCCTGTCCATGCCTGTCACTATTGACATCCCGCCCACGCTTTCACATAATTAAGGTTTTACCGCGTTCATTCAAATGTGAGCAATCAACCGTGAATAACTTTCAGCAAGACTTAATTTCCACCTTTTTATAGCCCATATAACGGACCGTATATTTGGTCATCTTACCTTCTTAGCCTGCCTTTTTGCGTTTTCTACACTTGACCTGAGCCAGGTGGTTCTAACGATGAAACCGTGCCCTGGGTGTAGGCCTATTCATTACACCTACGAAACGAAAACGAGAATTTCAATTGGACACATTTTTCTAGGTCCGTTCCGTTCTTAAACGCTAAAAGGTTTCTGTTAAAATATAATGAATACACCCCTGGATTCATCATGTGTTCTCAATGCGCAACAAACGTATCTTGACTGAAAATATAAAACAGTGCTCAAGGTTACTTCATGTGGGCGTTTTTAAAAGACTACTGAAGTTTAGTCAGACAATGGCCAAGACCAGCAGCCATTGATATCTGGAATTTACAACTCTATATTGCTATTGGCAAAGTGCATGTCCAATAGCCAGGCTCTTCTCTCATCACTGGTTATTTTGGTTGTGTGGTGTCTCAATCCTATTTTACCAGGTGACATTATCCGCTAACTCACTTTGTGTGTCTGTCTGTTGCGTGGACAGAGATGGCCAGCCAGAGCGAGGTGATTGACAGGTTGAGGGCTACGTTCCGCTCAGGCGTGACCTTTCCAGAGCAGTTCCGTATGACCCAGCTCCAGAACCTTCTCTCCCTGGTTGAAGAAAACGAGCAGCTGATACAAGATGCTCTCCACAAGGACCTCCATAAGGTACTAGCATACACTCAGACACGCACAGACTGCTGTACACTCTGCATATCCTCTGCCTCTCTCTCTCCGCCTCATCCTCTTTCTCTGTCCCTTTTTCTTCACCATAGATCTTCCGTTGTCCTGTTCCCTCTCTCCCTCGATCATTTCACCTTCTCCCCTCTCTCTCCCCCCTCAGCCCAAGTTTGAGTCGGTCCTGTCAGAGATTCAGATAACCCTGAATGACCTGTACTTCGCCATGGAAAACCTCAGGACCTGGATGCAGCCGGAATACAACATTGGCAAGAATCTGGTAAAGATTCCATCAACATTCACTGTCGACTGTTTGACTCTACCACCTTTTACTATGGCTCAACATGTAAACACACACAATTGGAATATTTTTTTAATGACTTATATAATAATTGTCCAACCATCTACTTTCCTCTCTCCATCCTGTTTTAGGCCACTAGGATGGATGACTGTTTCATACGCAGGGAACCCTTGGGGGTAGTTTTAATCATCGGGGCGTGGAACTACCCTCTACATCTTATTCTCTTACCTTTGGTTGCTGCAATTGCTGCAGGTACACATCTGTCATGCATTTGTATACCTAGAGGCTTTGTTAATAGTAATGGATTGGATTTTGTAGCGTTTTTACAGTAGTTCAAAGCATTTTACATCCACCAATGTTGCCTTATCAGTAATGTATGTGTAAAGTGAATGCTGACTCTGTTAGCACTTCATTATTGATTAGGTTTGATTTTGTGACGATTACATATTTATTCCATGATGTCGTGAACCAGGAAACTGTGCCATTCTGAAGCCGTCAGAGATCTGTCAGGCCACCGAGCAACTCCTGGCAGAACTCATCCCCAAATACCTGTCTCAGGTAGTACACACACACACACCTATGTGCTTTAATTTCCCCCTGCTTCTGTTACCTGTTGTGGATCATCAATGGAATGAAGGCCAACAGTGCCATATTTGCTCTATACCTGCCCACTTATTGTTTGTTTTTAATGTTTTGAGTTTTGCCATCTGACTATTGTAGGACTGCTATGCAGTACTATGTGGTGGAGCAGAGGACACCAAGTCATTGCTGAAGAATAAATTTGATCACATCTTCTACACAGGTAAAGTCTAACAGAGAGGACTCCTTAGACCAATAATATGTATTAGCTCAATCCCTCTTTTTAGTATGTTTTTGTGTTTAAAAATGTTGGCCTTATGCCCCTTAACTCACCTCTGCCATATCACCTCTATCGCACACTCTTGCATACCCTTTCCTTCTCCTCTTCCTTTCCCTTCCCCATCTCCTCCCCAGGTTCCCAGGGGGTGGCCCGTTCCATCCTGCTAGCAGCAGCACCTCACCTGACCCCCGTCACCCTGGAGCTGGGTGGCAAGAGCCCCTGCTTCATCTACGGCCATATCGACATCCAGAAGGCCGCCAAGCGCCTGTGCTGGTCCAAGTTCTTCAACACTGGCCAGAGCTGTGTGGCACCCGACTACGTCCTCTGCACAGCCCAGACCCGGGACGCCCTACTGCCCGCTCTCCGGGAGACCCTGCGGACCTTCTACGGGCCGGACCCCGGAGCGAGCCTGGACATGGGGCGCATAGTCACCCCACGCCACTGGAGACGCCTGATGGACATGCTGGAGAAGTCCAAGGGGAAGGTGGTGATCGGAGGGGGGAGCCGCGAGGAGGACAGGTATATTGGTGAGTTTTGGGGGTACAGGAAAGGACGATGAGATGCAGGCAGTGATGTTGAGTTTGGTCTGTATACTGCTGCCACCTTGTGGGTGTGAATGCAAGTTGAAATATGTTGAGGTGGTAGCCTTGCTGTTAAAGTGGCTTTAATTTCAAATATGAATAACTAATCAGGCATATAGAAGCAAATTCTTGCTGATCAAGTGGTGTTTCTAGCTCCCACAGTGTTGGTGGACGTGCAGGAGTCTGATGCTCTAATGCAGGAGGAGATCTTTGGCCCCATCCTGCCCATCCTAACCATAGAGTCTCTGGAGGAGGGCATAGACTACATCAACCGGCAAGAGAAACCCCTGGCCCTCTATGTCTTCTCTGACGAGACCTCGGTAAGACCATGACCTACATTACAGCACATAGATGTTTCTTCTCATATCTAGATTCTTGTTATAGTCATGGTGGTGTCCTCCACACAGCTATAGTTCAAAGTTATCTAGTTCTATGGCTGCCTGTGGCTTCACTCTTATGGAATAAATGCACATTCCTCCCCTCTTGCTGTCAGGTAGTGACCACAGTGTTGAACAACACCAGTAGTGGTGGTTTCTGCGGCAATGATGGTATAGTACACATGGCCTTGCCAGGCCTGCCCTTTGGGGGAGTAGGTAAGTGTGTGTCTGACAACATAAATAAAGTAGTCATTATCAGAAGAAAAGCACTAGACATGGATCTGATCATGGTGCCGTGGCATCTTCCTCTACCCTCCAGGTGCCAGTGGGATGGGTAGCTACCACGGCCGCTGGGGCTTTGAGACATTCAGCCACAGGCGGGGTTGTATGAACCGGAGCTGGTTGCTGGAGAGGGTCAACGTCCTGCGCTACCCGCCCTACAGCGACTACAACCTGGGCTGGTTGCGCTGGGCCACCACCTTCAAGAAGAACAGCTGGGGAGGCTGCTCAGTCATGTGAGAGTGGCACCCGGTGCGTGCCTGACTGTACTTCCAAAGCCGATGGGCTTTTCTTAAAGGTCCAATGCAGCTGTTTTTATCTCAATGTCAAATCATTTTGGGGTAACAATTAAGTCCCACCTTCCCACCTAAACGGGCTGAAATTTCAGGCGGTCTTTTTAAACTGCTCTTTCACTAAAAGGGTATTGTCATTGTTCACAGTATTATTCCTCCAACATAGTGTGGAAATGTATAAAACACAGAAGAAAAAAAAAAAAATGACTGCACTGGGCCTTTAAAGTCTGTCCAGTGTTCCAGATTTCTATTAAATAATTTACCTAAAATTCAAAAAATATAATTAAGGATGTTAAAAAACCAGGGTTTCTCTGTTCCCTGCTTTGCCTGATTGGAAACAGTGGTTGGGTGTATACTGGTAGAACAAAAAGCTGACATGCCAGATCAGCCAATGAAATGCACAAACACTTGGATATTCAAATGAACTACCAACTCCATGTGGAGCAGTGCTGTACGCACTGCCTAGTACACTTGCCTTCTTTTTTTGGGTGGCCTTGGCTGTGTATACATTGCCTGCCCTGTCCACTAAGAATCCAGATCACGTTCTGCACATGTTATTTTACGCACACTACATAACTGCTCACACTCTCCTTCCTTTACGTTTCTCTTTACTCACCCTCTTCTGAACTATGATACTATGATTCCTATCTCTGCCTTATGTTTCTGAACAGCTGAAATAAAATTAAAACTGCTGCAATTTGATTGAACATTCCCCAAAATATTGTTAATGCAACTCCCCACTTGAGTTTTGCATACGAACTCTCTGCGTTTTCCACACACAGGCCCTACTAACTGCTATTTTGCTTTTCAATTATCATGCAAGTACAGCATGAGTAGCGGTTCCACCTCTAGGCAGCCGAGCGTGTGAATCCGGACTGGTAACCTCAGTCTGACAATGGGCGAGTTCGTTCTGTGGTGACCGTGTGCTATTGCCTCATATTGTTTGTCAACTACTGCCTACTATACTGAACAAAAATATAAATGCAACAATTTAAACAATTTTACTGATTTACAGTTCATATAAGGAAATCAGTCAACTGAGAAATTCCTTAAACCTTAATCTATGGATTTCACATGACTGGAGGGCATATGCCCACCCACTTGGGAGCCAGGCCCAGCCCATCAGAATGAGTATTTCCCCACAAAAGGGCTTTATTATTGACAAATACTCTGCAGTTTATCAGCTGACTGGTCCTGGGCTGGTTACACTGCGGTTGAATGTACTACCAAATTCTCTAAAATGACATATGGTAAATAGATTAACATTATATTTTCTGGAAACCGCTCTGGTGGACATCTTCCTTGTGTTTGATGTACTGTTACAACAGACCACAAGTTTGCACAAACATGTCGATCATGTTTTCTGTGTACAACATGACAGCTGCATGTTAGCCTTAACACCCCTCCTGAAAAAAGAACATTGAAATTGCACTTGAGGCATGGAATGCATAGTTTGAACATGCCCACCATATCTTTAGTGTACAACACAATGTTTCCCCCTCCATGTTAAGGAGGAAGGAGCGGCAGCAGAGCATGTTAACTTACTGCTTCTAAACAGCCAGCAGGCCAACTTACAAACCCCAGATTTTGAAATGGAAGTGACTGAGTTGTTGTATAGGCTTACTCCTTTTTCCTAACACAACCTGTGGATTGCTTGGCTTGTGTGCTGCAGTGTGTCCTCTCCATTAACTGTTTCAGTGGGCCTGTTTGGTTTGAGTACTTGAAAAGGCTGTACTTGTATAGGGCTATTGAGTCAGCAGAAAAGAGCTGTGAGAAAAGGGGAAAGAGGTGCTACCTGTGGTTCTGGTTGAACCAGGTTATTCAAGGGAGGGACACGGGCTGCATCTCAATAGTCTTGATTTGGCTTCCTTCCCTTATCTCTCCTTTACCACAAACTGGCAAGGTGAAAGTAATGTGGTAGATGCCAATGGCTTTCACCTGTCCTGTTCTTTCAAATCTTTGCAGCTGATGGGAAGGAGAGCCGCTATTGCAATCCACCCAGGGTGTGGTTTCAGTTCTGTGTGTTCACTGCTACATCACAATGGTCTAAAACTGTTTCTTCCACTTGTCTTGCTTTGACCCATCAGATCAGAATAGATGAGTGGAAGCCACTATATTGAAATGTTTCCCCAGATTTTGAAATGCACTGGCTACCAGGGTCTGGAGAGGTAAAGGGTTTTTAGCACTGTTGCACAATACCCCCATTGTTTACCATGGGGTTAGTATAGTTCACAGAATGGTCTTATGTAACAATTTTACTGGGTTTTGTTAGACGCTGTGTGACATTAGGTGGTGGGTGTTTTTTTATTTTAAAAGTTTTGTTCAGAAGACATTAACTAATAAAACCTTACTTTACATATATTTGTTGGCTTATACTTTAAGTGTTAATTGTACTGTTATACCCCATTCTCCCTCATCCCAGCATGTTGCTTTTCTATGCAAGTCATTGCATCATTAGTGCTTTACTCAATTACTTTTTGCAGGTAAGGTGACTGACAAACTTTTCAATATCATTGAGACAAAATCCCACTCTTTAAACATTTTCAATTTCCATCATGACTTGATTAAAACTTACTCTTACAAGACGGGCTTCATCTCCAAAATCCCCCAAGTCGTATCATAGAATCTGAACCGACAGAGTGAAGCACTCTAGGCTTACACAAGTTGCATGTACAGTTTAAGTTGGAAGTTTACATACACTTAGGTTGGAGTCATTAAAACAAGTGTTCAGCCACTCCACAAATTTCTTGTTAACAAACTATGGTTTTGCCAAGTCTGTTAGGACATCTACTTTGCATGACACGAGTCATTTTTCCAAAAAGTTGTTTAGACAGATTATTTTACTTCACTGTACCACAATTCCAGTGGGTCAGAAGTTTACATACACTAAGTTGACTGTGCCTTTAAACAGTTTGGATAATACCTGAAAATGTCATGGCTTTAGAAGCTTCTGATAGACTAATTGACTTCATTTGAGTCAATTGGAGGTGGACCTGTGGCTGTATTTCAAGGCCTACCTCCAAACTCAGTGCCTCTTTGACAGCATGGGAAAATCAAAAGAAATCAGCTAAAACCTCAAACATTTGTAGACTTCCACAAGTCTGGTTCATCCTTGGGATCAATTTCCAAATGGCTGAAGGTACCACGTTCATCTGTACAAACAGTATGTAATTATAAACACAGTGGGACCACGCAGCCGTCATACCGCTCAGGACGGAGACTCGTTCTGTCTCCTAGAGATGAACGTACTTTGGTGCGAAAAGTGCAAATCAATCCCAGAAGAGCAAAAGACCTTGTGAAGATGCTGGAGGAAACGGGTACAAATGTATATTCACCTGAAAGACCACTCCGCAAGGAAGAAGCCACTGCTCCAAAATGGCCATAAAAAAGCCAGACTAAGGTTCGCAACTGCACATGGGGACAGATATCGTACTTTTTGGAGAAATGTCCTCTGGCCTGATACAAATATAGAACTGCTTGGCCATAATGACCATCGCTACGTATGGAGGAAAAAGGGGGAAGCTTGCAAGCCGAAGAACACCATCCCAAGCGTGGGGGTGCTTTTCTGCAGGAAGGACTGGGGCACTAAACAAAATTGATGGCGTCATGAGGAAGGAAAATTATGTGGATATATTGAAGCAACATCAAGACGTCAGTCAGGAAGTTTAAGCGTAGTCGCAAATTTGTCTTCCAAATGGACAATGACCCCAAGCATACATCCAAAGTTGTGGCAAAATGGCTTAAGGACAACAAAGTCAAGGTATTGGAGTGGCCATCAAAGCCCTGATGTCAATCCCATAGAAGATTTGTGGGCAGAACTGAAAAAGCATGTGCGAGCAAGGAGGCCTACAAACCTGACTCAGTTACACCAGCTCTGTCAGGAGGAATGGGCCAAAATTCACCAAACTTATTGTGGGAAGCTTGTGGAAGGCTACCCAAAACATTTGACCCAAGATAAACAATTTAAAAGGCAATGCTACCAAATACTAATTATGTTCACTTCTGACCCACTGGGAATGTGATGAAAGAAATAAAAGCTGAAAAAAATCATTATTATTCTGACATTTCACATTCTTAAAATAAAGTGGTGATCCTAACAGACCTAAAACAGGGAATTTTTACTAGGATTAAATGCCAGGAATTGTGAAAAACTGAGTTTAAATGTATTGAGCTAAGGTCTATGTAAACTTCCGACTTCTATATATTGCAAAAGAAAACTGCTCAGTTGATTTCATCACCGAGGCAATCAAAACACTTTACAGACTCGAAACACGCGTTGATACAATTATAATTTGTTTTTACATCACAGCCTGTATTCACAAAGCGTTAAGAGTAGGAGTGCTGATCTAGAATCTGTTTTGCCTTGTCTGTCACAATGAATAAGATTGCATGGACAGGAGGAACTGATCCTAGATCAACACTCCTACTCTTAGATGCTTTATGAGTACAGGCCCAGGTTGGGTGTGTGACTCAAAGAAAATGTATAGAGCATAGAGGTATACAATGCAGGTCCTTTGTTCCAAACCGACCCCTATCCACCCAGAGAACTTCTGTAAATTGAAGGATTGGACAGGTATAAGCAATATAGTAATAGCTCCACTTTGCCCTCTGGTAGGCTACGCTGTAACTTCTCGCATATTAGTATCCACTCCAATACATTTGGATTTACGGGACATCAGCATATGCTTGCACCTGTCCAATCCATTCCGATCTACAGAAGTGTCGGTAGAAGATAGAGGATGGCTTGTGATTGGGTGTGGGACTGCTTCCTGGTAGTCTGAGGTCAGGGTTCGGGTTTGTGTGAGTAGGGGGGGTTGGTCCCGGGGGGGCTCTGCTCGGTGGTGGAGGCTGGCGAGGGGCAGATGGCGGTAGGGGGCTCCTTCTGGACCAGCTCTGGGTCATCCTGGCCCGCCTGGGGAGGATGCACCAGCACTCGGTCGATAATCCCAAAGTCCTGTGCCTCAATGGGGCTCATGTAACGATCTCTCTCCATCACACTCTCTGGGAGAAAGAAAACAGAAGGGAATAATTGTATGGTTACGAGTTTTGGTGAAAATGTGCAACACATTGGTGGTGGCTGAGGGGAGTTCACTCTTACAAAGTGCTTTGAGTGAGGAAGGACTCAATCATCAAATCACTTAACCTTGAAATAGTGCTTGAATTTAGTTAGGAGTCACTAATTCATATGGGACTCAGAGGCTATGGTACATTGTCCATCAGACAATAAAGACATTTTCAAGTATTTTTATTGGAATTTTACTGTTGCATATTGGGATGTGTTTGGAAATACGTGCCAGTACTTAAGTGTATTAGAAAACACAAGACAAGTATAATTTCATGCATTTGAACCCAAGTCTGTGTGGTCCTACGGAAATTTGAAATAAGACTAAACGATTTAATCAAACCGTCCCGCCCCCCTGGATGCCTTTTGCCCAGAGCTAAACAACCAAATCAAATTCTGCGCATATTGTGTTAGTCTCTGCCTCATCTTTATGAGCAGCTGAAATAAAAACCCTGCAGCGACTTAAACACCCCCCCCCCCAAAAAAAAAAAAAAAAAAATTAAATAGTTGGCTAATTTAGGATGTAGGCTATAACTTTCTCTGTCTGTTGTAAATAAGGATATTGAAATGGTACAAACACTGACTCTGTACCGGTACCCCCTGTATGTAGCCTCGCTATTGTTATTTCACTGCTGCTGTTTATTTTTTTTATTTAATGTACATAACTTCTTAAAGCATTGTTGATTAAGAAAAAAAAGTGTTAAGGTTTACCTGTTGTGTTTGGCACATGTGACAAACAAAAATTGATTTTGGGGCAGGATGCAGTCTACACATTGCATTGTGGGGCAAAACAACATTAGCTTCTCAATGATCGTGCAACGCCACACGATTTGATACAGCACATGATTGAAATTAGTCAGAATTTCCTGTTCCACCTCTGTGCAGCTGAAAGTTCTGCACATGTAGACAGTAACCAGAGTTTGACAATGGGCTTGTTTGTAAAGTAGAGAATCCCACACATTCACAGAAGGTTCGGTTGTTTAGCTATCGAAAAGAGGCATCCAGAGAATTCGGCCATGCAGCCACTCCATTGATATAAGTATATGAAATTTGTTTTAGCTATTTATAGGAAGTCATAAGAAAATACTTTCAAATAGAAGTAGCTGATTTGGCCACATTATTTGAAAATACACAAGTATATTAATAACGAATAAATAATGACACATGTATTTGAACCCAGGTCTGTCTTCATTGTTTGAACTTTTGTATGCTTACTCAAGGCTTTTCCCTCTGAGCCAGACTACTGAACTGGATGCCTTAGCTACTTACCTATATGTGTCAACAGCTGGCCAGTGTGTTTAGCGTAGAGTTGATTGATCTGTTTCTTTATCTTCATGATCTCCTCAGCCTGAATGGCGATGTCTGTAGCCTGACCCTAATAACACACAGGAGAGAGAAGACAGATGTTATGTAAAGGCAACTGAGGTGTCAAAATACTTAACTCATATTTACATGCCCAATCACAGGTCTGGCTTTTGATGGCAACACAAGCTCAACCAACCAACATCTGTACCAGGTTCTCTAACCCCCCTTACCTGCCAGACTTCAACCTGTCCCCCCCAGCTATTCCTGCTGCCTCCCTAGTCGCATTCCCCCTTCCATCCTTACCCTGGCTCCTCCGGAGGGCTGGTGCACCATGATGCGGGCGTTGGGCAGGGAGTGCCTCATGCCGGCCGTGCCCGAAGCTAGGAGAAGACTGCCCATGCTGGCCGCCTGGCCCACACACCACGTGGAGATTGGGTTGAGGATGTACTGCATGGTGTCGTAGATGGCTAGGCCTGCCGTCACAACACCGCCTGGGGAGAGGAACATCATAGTGAACCAGGATTAATGGTTAGTTGGCTTTAGTTCATCGATGTTCCTCTTCTCCCAGACTTTTCTATCTCTCCATAAAGCTGGAATCCATAGCGGTGAACCTGCCATGTCCATTTGCAATATTACAACAAAGACTTACTTCAAACAAAGACATTTTTCCATCTGACATCATTAGAACCAAGTATGTATGATTTTATTTTTTACCACAATGCTGGATGCTCATTTCCTCAAAACAATAATACATGCTCCTGGGGCTGTTGCGCCCATCATGGATCTCAGCTTTAACGTTAACCTAATGAAGTTCATTTGAAGTCAAGGTAAAAGGAGTTTCTGACTGCACCCTTTATCTCCCATTACTGTCATCTGATCCACCTGTCACTTGTGTTCTCTGTCTCTTTCCCCTCCAAGAAACATGCTTTTTAAAGTAACCATCCCTATTCCACCAACCATCCCCTGCACCACCATCTGTTCCTCTTTGTGGGAGGTCCCCCTCTATTCTCCTCCCCTATTCTCTTACCAGGACTGTTGATGTACATGTGGATGGGTTTGTTGTTGCTCTCTGACTGCAGAAAGAGTAGTTGAGCAATAACCAGACTGGCCACAGAGTCATCTATCTGAAAAAAAGGCAGGGGGAGAGGAGAGAGATTAACAAATGAATCTTAACTGCAACAGCAGACTCGGAAATCCAATGTTTGAATCGGTGTGGGCTTACTTCGATTATGACCTTGCGCCTATAAGCAGAGTAAGTTGTATACATTTGATTTATTTTCTTACCTTTTATTTAACTAGGCAAGTCTTAATAACAAATTCTTATTTACTATGACAGCCTAGGAACAGTGGGATAACTGCCTTGTTCAAGGGCAGAACAACAGATTTTTACCTTGTCAGCTCGGGAATTCCATCTAGCAACCTTTACTGCCATAATCAGTTTCATATCGAATTATTAGTGTGCATGTAAACATACCCAATGTCTCCTGGTGTAGGTTTTGAATCCCAAACTACTACACACACAGACTTACTGGCCCTATTACACCGACAGTGACACACAGCTAGACTTACTGGCCCCATTACACAGATGATCCTCTCCCTCAGAAGACGAGAGTAGATGTCATACGCACGCTCTCCTCGACCCTAAGAAAGAAGAGAAAGACAAGGAAAAGGAATGAGGGGAAGAAAGATCTTTGAACATTGGAAAGCAGCTAGAATAGCAAGGACCAGGAACTTAGCAAAAACCACTAACTAAACCGTTCCAAAACAAGAGTGAATCAAGTTGCATAGAAATGTTGCAGTCCTACATAGAACTCTGTTGGGGTTCCAATTCTTACCGTCTGCTCCACAACGATGGGTACGAGAGGACTCCTCCATTGAGCACTGTGGTGAATGGTCCTGCATGACTTTAAAGCTGTCACTCCACATTGTAACACCCTCTAAGAGAGGGGGATAGAGAGAAAGAGTTAACATGTCTGTAAGATCTCAACCTAAGTGTTGGACAGGTTATTTCAATAATGATATGTTAAAGTTACATTCAGAGATAGCATGGTTATTAAAATAATGATATGTTAAAGTTACATTCAGAGATAGCATGGTTATTAAAATAATGATATGTTAAAGTTACATTCAGAGATAGCATGGTTATTAAAATAATGATATGTTAAAGTTACATTCAGAGATAGCATGGTTATTAAAATAATGATATGTTAGTTACATTCAGAGATAGCATGGTTATTAAAATAATGATATGTTAGTTACATTCAGAGATAGCATGGTTATTAAAATAATGATATGTTAAAGTTACATTCAGAGATAGCATGGTTATTAAAATAATGATATGTTAAAGTTACATTCAGAGATAGCATGGTTATTAAAATAATGATATGTTAAAGTTACATTCAGAGATAGCATGGTTATGTTTTTACAACTCTGGCCCCTTGAAGTGTGTTCAAGACAACGCTATCAAATGTATTATGATCTTACATCAACTCTGAACATTACACACACTTGCTACAGTTACTCATGATTTCACATTAACTGTTAGAGAAATGTTGAGTGGTTTCCTTAAAAAAATAGTAATTAAATTTAGCTAACTGGAGATGGGAATGAGTTAGGTTAGCTACACAATTTTGGTCAAGTTACACAAGTGTGGCTAGCCAGCTAGCTTTAATCCTCGCAGGTGCATGCTGCATACTATTCATCTGATTCGAGAATGCACCGCTGAGACAGCTAATAAACATTTGCACATTGTAATCTATATAGTTTACAACACAAACTATGCATTTCCAAAATATGTTTTCACTCTTTAGTTCCAATACTTACTCGTATAAGCATTGTGATGTCTTGTAATGTGCAATCCCCTCTGTTTGACCCCAATTTAACCGGAAACAATTCTAATTTGAGCGTCGAACTGTTCCTGAAGTGGCTGAGCAATATTCCTCTGTCATGTGACGAGTTTGTGTTTACAGCCACGAATATGTGGGCGCTAGATGGCAATCGTGCGCAAGAAAAATCCACTAACATAATACTACAGTATTGCTTATCGTTGCCTTGATAGTTTTCAGATACCGAATATTTTTTAAATACAAAAGCCTATTTGTTATTTAAATAATTATACTATTGAATAATAATGTGACGATTAAAGTTTAAAATGAAATGTTATTAAAATACAGAAATGTGTGTTGAAGAGCCAAAACTCGTGACATTGTAGATGGGGGTCTCTATAAATAAACATTTTAAAAAAGGAGCACATGACAAGACTGTATTTCGCTAATGATATCCTCGTGGTTATGGGGTTGTTTAGAAAAAAGTATCTTTATACAAAAGAGCGCCAAGACCATTCTAATAAAATACGTTTCCTTTGATTTACTTCACCAACGCCAGGGTAGTGGGTTCGATTCCCGGGACCACCCATACGTAGAATGTATGCACACATGACTGTAAGTCGCTTTGGATAAAAGCGTCTGCTAAATGGCATATATTATTATTATATTATTACTGTATAGGCCGAGAAACCAGTGTATTATTGGCGACACAATATAAAACCCAAATGAACATTTAATTTTAAGAAAATAGCCCATTCATTTGTTTAACTGACTGGTCTATTATTATTATGTTGTTGTTGTTGTTGTTGTTGTTGTTGTTGTTGTTGTTTTTTACATGTACACATAAGTGCCTCTACTGATAACCATCTTTAATTAGGGGCCATTCTGAAAGCAGTGGGGAGAACATTGCGCAAAAAAAAGCGGTGCGTTTTTTCAGAGAGAGGGGGAGCACTTGAGTCGCAGCGGCCTCATCAGAAAATCTCGTTCTTTCAAGTGATAGTCGGACACTTTCACTTGGCCGTTGGACATACCTCGCAGACATGTCAAATAACAGCGCAAACAGCAGCAACTTAGTTATCGCTCAGAAGGTGGTAAAACAACTTCGCCTAGAGGCGAGTGTTCGCAGGATCAAGGTAAAGAAATTACATTCAGAAAGACTGATCAAAAACTGTTCTGCATTGGGTGTGACTGGCTGACTTGTCAACATGGCCCTTTGGTATCTATTGAAAAGCTATATATTATGTAAAGTTTGACTATTTTATGGGAAGCATCGCGTTATTTGTTACAAAATGCTGTTCCACTGGAAATATGCCATCTGTTTGCAGAATTGTAACTAACTGCAGCGCTGTCCCGTAGACTAACGGAGTAGCCCGTAAATTGACGTGCTCAATCGAGCGCCGCCTATCACCTGTCATGTTACCGAAAGAAAAATGTAAGATTATAATGCGGTTCTAGTATTGCTGTATGCATAGGTGTTATGGCAAGTCTAGGCTACTCCTCAGCTCTTCAGCTAGTTTAACGCCGTTTTGAATGGATGAATTTATTATATATTTAGAAGTTAACGATTTGCTGTTAATTGTGCTCTAAGTTAATCATGTGAAATATGAAGATTTCCTGCTGTAGGCTGTGTTGTCCGGAGAAAGCAAACAGCTCGTAGGCTAGTTTCCGCGAATATTGCAGCACAGTGGTGGCCTTTGTTGATTGTGGCTGTGACAGTAGTGCGATTGTTGGCCAAATTACTCCTTTTAGAGGAGAAAGCCAGATTAGTCCGCAGACCTTAAACCACCCTGTAGCACTCAAGCATACTGTGCTTTGAAGGGCATATGAGAATGCAGGGAAAATATAGGCTTTTATCTATAGCTTATGAAATACGTTTATACCATATTATTAACTAACTAGATAAATAATAAACTTAATGCATAACCCATTTGTGACTTGGTCCTAAAGTGCCATCTTGTGTTAATGGGGACAATGTTATTACAATGTTATGACAACTGTTATAGACTTCACCCATGAAACAACCCTCTAGTAAAGTACCAGATCATTATGCTATTGCTGAGTCAAGTCCTAGGTAGGGACTTTAGGAAAATAGCTGATCATTGCTCAGTTTCTCTCACAGTGTGAGCTTGGAGCATATTACTTTAGGTTCATTAAACTGAGTATCAGTAGGAGTTTTGTGGCAGAGTGAAAGTGTTGGCCCCTATATTTATTGATGCGTGGACCAGGTCTCTCATGAAAAGCTGAGTTAAAACAAGTAGAAGTTAAGTAAAGCAGGATTGAGCTCAATTTACTTGGAACTTCTTTATAGAAAACGCTGTCACTGTCAATGATGACTCATTCTCATGAATGCCTATGACATTGATATGTCATCTTTACTGCAGTCTTATGTAGCCTTTATCACACAGAATTAAAGTATAATGGAACTGACAATGTCTCTGTTTCCACTCTCAGGTGTCCCAGGCAGCAGCGGACCTGAAGACCTTCTGCCTGCAGAACGCCCATAAAGACCCTCTCCTCATGGGGGTGCCCTCCAGCGACAACCCCTTCAGACCCCCCAAGTCCTGCGCCCTCTTCTGAGGTGAAATGACAGTCTGATGTGGTAGAGTAGGCTTCATAGGCTTCAACTAACTCCCTCCCTCTCTATCTCTCTCTTCTCTCTCTTCTGTCTCTTTCTCTCACACACACACATGCATGGACACACACACACTCTCTCTCTCTCTCTCTCTCTCTCTCTCTGTCTCTTTCTGTCCTGCTTTCTTTCTCTACCTTCCCTCTACCTGTTCCTCACTCTCCTTTTCTCTCTCTGTTTGCGAACCTTTGACCCTTCTGGCTTTGATTGTTACAAAGAGAGCGTAACCAATAGCAGCCATATCTCATCTAACTCCTGTGCCAATGATCTGATCGGACTCTATGCTTTGTCACTGCAGGCGATGGTGATGATGGAGGCTTGTAAAACACGTCTGAACATTCCCCAAGGATGCCTTTCAATTCCAAGCCCCTGGCGTCTCCTACACCCTTCCCCACCACGTCCAGTCACTGAAGACCTCAAGGCCAGAACACAATCACAAGCATTAACCCTATGCTGAGTGAGTTTTGACATGTGTTCTGTTCTGTTCTGTTCTACAGCTCAATAAGGATAACATTTGCAGTCCTTTGTGTGTTGAGATCATTAGAATGAAAGCACTCCTCAAAGTAGAAATATGGCAGTCTCAACCCCAACTCTCCCTGTAGTCTCTACCTTTTGTTACTTTTATTTTACTCAAAGTGAAATTGAACCGTATTAGGTTTTACACATTGTTGTTGGTGAGCCTTTTAAAGTGGTTGACCCAGTGCCATTACATGAGTATAGCCTACCATATCATTGTTGTGAAGCTATGTTCAACACACTACAAGATATTACACCCGAGTTTGATCTCAGAGCTTGTTTTTCAAAATGGTGCTCAGTTGGTTGCACACAAACTCGCCTTAACACTGTCACTGTGATTTTTCTCAGATAAAATCGTGAAGCATTTCGATAAGTGTAATTTATGATTCTCTTCTAAATGTGTGGTGACTCCATGAGCCTCTCAAGAGAATTTAGTCTTTTGACAGAAATTTTGCACGCATTCTCATGTGTTAAACACTCGACTACACTGTTAAGATCCTCAGTTGACAGTTAAACCACTGTGATGCAAAATTGAATTCAAAAGAAAATGGTGTTACTATGTCTTGAAAAGAGTGACTCAGATGTTAGAGGTTTCTTATGGGTGTTGGCATATAGAGATCTCAAACTCAGGTCATGCAACAGATCTGTTTCAATGCTGGTTTTGTGGTGTTGCTCAGTCAACATCAGAATAATGATATGAAGGATCATAACAAGAATATTAGGATTACTGTACTGACACTATAGATAAGTATAATTGCTGTGTATCATCATTATAAATAAGCCTGATCTCAGGACACTCAGTGGAAAGAGACTGCTACTCCATTGGTGGATCTAAGTTCAAGTAAGGACACATTCTAAATGGTTTAAAGTCATTTTTCGGGTTCCCCACCCCTTTTACCTTTTACTCTTTGCGTACTGCTTCAAACTAATGTGCCTTAGTATGTGCCAAACCTCTGGTAATTTAAATGCCCCGGTTTTAGCACGAGACCTGTTGAGGCCTAAATCTGCATTTACTTTCCCACTTGATTAATCAGAAACACTTAAAGAGGACCTGAAGAAGTTGAAAAACAACACAAGAGAATGAGTAATGTTTACTGTGTTCTTATTACAACATGAAGTATTGCTAAAAACCTGAGAACAGCCCTTCAACATGTTCCAATACCCAGAAACATGTCTTCAATAATGTCCTCAGACTTGACCACTGATAGGTGAAAGGACTAGGCCTACATAGATTTTCACAGTACTATTAGTCTTGCCTACCAAGTCCTTTCAAATCAGTGGCCATGCAGGAAAGGAGATGGAGGAACGCAAGCTCTTTTCACTATGGTGACAGAGACTGAGCTCTGAATTCCTCTGACGTTATAATAAAGTGAACAGAGAACCTTTGAGGATTACAGTGTCCATAATGCATGGGGAAAGCAGAGCACCTCTTTTTACAAATATTAGTCACTGAAATGCTCTGGTGGATGGATTCATACATGTGGAAAACACTGTCATCCTGTTGTGCCTTAACGTTTATTTTGTGTGTATTTGTCTTAGAATGGTACCGTGATATGCATTGACTGAATAATTTAATAAAATGTATAATTTCACCTTCAACATCTCCTTGAGTCTCATGTTTTATCAAGAAGTTTGTTAAGAGTGGGCCCCCTTAAGCTGACTGGCCAGAACACACAAGAGTATCAGGGGTAGGCAACTCCTGTCCTGCAGGGACCTGAGTGTCTGCTGCTTTTCTCTTTCGCCTGACACTTAATTAATCCACTGATGCCATACCTGGTTTATAAATCAGATGCTGATTTGGAGAGAACAAAAGACAACAGACGTGCACTCGGGCCCCCGTGGACCAGACTTGCTCATCCCTGTCACGTAGAATGCTGCTCAAGCAATACCAGTGCATATTTGCCAATAGTCTGCCAGATAAACTGTATTTAGCCACTGCCCAAAGTTATAGGTTTTGGTACTTGCTGCATGACATGTTACACAGCAGAACCAATATTATTCACACAGATTTAACAGACCAGGATACGAAACGCAGCCTGGCTGACAGTCTGACATTTGTATTTAATTCAAATGATTATTCAAGATCCCCTATTTCTCTCTTTGTCCAACTAACTATACTGTCTTTGCTGAAAGTGTACAGCAGTGACAACAGAAGTCAGCGCAAAGTCTACTGTATTTGCACTAAGCAGTTTGCCTCTCGGCCACAGAGTGGCGGTAGAGCTGTGTGTATCCCGTTTCCTGTCGTGAGTGCACGTCCAACGCTGGATGTGAGGCCACAGTGAGCTGTCTCTTCCCACAGATCGAAGATGGCGGTGTCGGTGTTTCCCGGCGTGCGGCTCCTCTCTATCGGAGACGCAAACGGAGAAATACAGCGTCACTCCGAGCAGCAGCCTCTACGACTGGAGGTGAAAGCCACACAGGACGCGGCCCTGATCAACCTCTCCAACGGTGAGTGGACTTGAGACAGCTCTTCCATACCCCGGTTCGGCCTGGGCTCCTTGTTACCCTGGCGAACTTAGCCAGAGCTAAATGCTAAAAAGCTAGCCTAGCTAACCGATGCGAGTGCCTGGTCTTGCACGTGTGTGCGGGTTCCACTTCAAAACCGACTGGTTCCACCTATAGAATCCAACGTAATGGGGACTGTTGTTTTCGCTTATCGCTATTAGCTAGCTAGCTAACATAACTTAGTTAGCTAACGTTACTTCTCCAGCACCACGACAGCGCACACTGTTGTTAGCTTAGCTAACTATATGTGGTTAGCTTTAGCAAGCTTACTGCGCTCATTTCGTGGATTGTGCACCACGTTTTTTTATTTCCTATCTGTTTGTCTTGAGGACTATTCTTTAAAGTATTTATTTAATGCGAAGTAGTCTGTTTTAGCTCACACGAGACGTTTCCTGGACAGCAAGCTAAGTGTGACCAAGCACATTAGATACCTATCTACCCCTGTTTACTAATATCAACTTGCTAACAATTTAGCGCCAGATTGCCTTTCAATTATGCACTATCCTATCCCGCAGCTGAGCACTTTATCCAGCTCGCTACACATTGACGCAGATAGCCAAAGCTAATTGACATGTTAACGTGCTCTTTCATGTTTGCCCCATTAACAATAAGCTATCAGCCATACTACGCAATGGTTTGCCCTTAATGCCACGGAGTTCTAACAGTTAAAACAAACTGCGTCATATGAGCATTGCCCTCTTTATTAGCTAGTTAGATAGTTATGATAAAGCAAGATAACATTTGACCCTTTGAGATGGGTATCTTCAAAGTGTGTTTTGTTTTGGAACGTGGTCTTTGCGCACAGATCATACTAGTAGCGGTGCAAACAAGCAAGCTAACCCCGGTGGCTCCCGCGTACTACTTTATGGCAATCTAATCTACTGTAGGTGCCTAGCTGAGTGAATAAATATCGATAAACGAAATATATTTTTTTTAAACAGGCTAAATATGGGTCCTTGTGTTTCGATAAGATAAACCAGGCTCGTATTAGTTATTCATCTTTGTTCTCTCCTGAACAATAGCCAGCTAGTCCCCCACCTCCCTACTCCCCTGTCGATCACTTGTGTGCTCGCGCTGAGCGCTTGCAGCTTTTGTTACACGGTGAGGCACATATGGGATGTCCCTTTCAGGAAGCCGTGATATCCCTAGTTTTAATACAGTCAAGCTTGGGCTGTGGGGAAAGTAGAAATGTATGTGTGGCAGGATGTTTTTCAAGGTGTCCTATCAAAGTTTTCTGATATGTGTGATTGCCTGGTCCGGTCCATAGGCCCAACAGCCGTTTCCTCTTCCAAAATTCCCATGATGATGGAAGATAAACGTTTCCACACCAGGCAGGAATTAACTCCCGATTGAATTGCTACATAGAGCAGCACGACTGAGTCTAAAGTAATTCCACTTGGGAAAATAATCTCAGAGTCTTGCCACACAATCATTTTATTTCTGCTTTATTATAGACACAAAAGCACCTCAATCAAACACAGCACATTAGTAATGTCTGTCTATCGTGCTGGAATGGGTGTAATTACATTGTCCATGAGGGGCAATGCCTTGACCCAGCAAAAATAGCACAATTTTGCTCTTCACTTTGACAAGTGTCTATTATGACCTGACATTATCCTGTTAGAACATTGACATGCCTGTCATCTGGTTGTTACATATCTGTAACATGTCTATAGTGACAGTCCGTGTCCCCCATCTGTCATTGTCATTTCACACAATGTTCAGCTGTGGGCCTTGTAGACAGGCCAGGTCTAGTGGAGGGAGATGGTTGTAGCCTACATATTTTAAAGCATGCACTCTATCTCTCAGCCCTTGCATCGAACACACACTTGTTAAGCAACACACACACTCCCGCTCTCATATTTATCGCAGGTTAATCCGGTGTCAGTCGCTAGTTTGGTCTGTTAATAAAACATGTTGCATCTGGGTAATCTAAGTAACAGCGCTAGTCTTAATCCCATCACAACTGCTGGATTAAACCACAGATTATCTCACTGCCATGTAGGCACAGCACTAGACCTACCTTGCCAATATATTGCTTTCACAAATCCAGTCTTTAAAACTATGTCATCTTAATCATCCAGGGGTGTGTGTGAAATAGCTTCAATAGAAGAAATTACTGACTTTCCCTCGGCTAAAGGAGGTTAAAAATAGCTCTCTGCTTGCTGCTATGCATGAGATCCTATAATGCTAATTGAGTCAATAAAGCGCTGTGTGTGATCAGGCCAGTTCTGTTAGCATGTTGTTCTTCATGTTGTGTGACCTACGGTAAGCCACGTACTCCTGTGCCACACTTATTCGACGAATGACCTGTTGTAGGGGTGTTGCTGGGCCCTAACTATTGTATGACTCCTCTCACAGCAGAGGAGACATGTGTGTTCAAGTGTTCGGTCTCCAGGGACACCGAGTGCAGTCGCGTGGGGAAACAGTCGTTCATCATCACGCTGGGCTGCAACAGCGTCCTGCTACAGTTCACCTCACCTGCAGGTAGCTAACCCCCGGCAACCAACGCCACTCTTTCTCGGAGAATGCTGTCATTGTCTGTCTGTTTTTTCTGTCTGTCTTTGACTGCCTGCCAGTAGGCTATATATATCTGTCTCTGTCATTGACCCTCTGTCTCCTGTGTGTCTGTCTTTGACTCCCTGTCCTAGTGCACATGTTCTTGTCCTCATAAAGAGATTCTTATTGTTTCTCATACTTGTCTTGCCTCTGTCATCCTTGTGAACTGTTATAATTGGTTATTATTATTGTTTGTTTGATTTCTCCCCATTATGACTGGCTTAAGACCGTTTTATAACTTATGTCTGATTTGTCCTGCTTATAACGTGTTATGACGATCTCCTCAGAGTTCTCATCGTTCTATAACCTCCTGAAGAACTGCCGTGGCCACAGTGGAGAGCAGTCGGTCTTCAGCGACAGGACAGAGGAATCATCCGCAGTACAGTACTTCCAGGTGCACACGCAGAATCTGCCATGCATTGCAATAAATAATTTATTCCAACCTTTATTAGCTCAGTGACAATATTAAAACACCTCATGAAAAATAAGCTGTTCTGTCACTTTATTTTCCTCTCACTCCCTTGTTCTCTCTCTCTCTCCTTCGCTCCTCCAGTTCTATGGCTACCTCTCCCAGCAGCAGAATATGATGCAGGACTACGTCAGGACAGGAACCTATCAGAGGGCCATCCTCCAGAACCACACTGACTTCAAGGACAAGGTACTGATGCACTGTCCTGGGACTTAAATATAGCTTGTTCTGAATTGAGTCCTTTGCTGTATTTGAAACTAAACTGTTGTTTAATTGGTTTGGGCAGTAGACACTGCTGGATTTCATTGATGTCTTTATCGGGGAAGAATTAGAGTCCATTCCCCTCTCTCTCTCTAGGTGGTGTTGGATGTGGGCTGTGGTTCAGGGATTCTGTCATTCTTTGCTGCTCAGGCTGGGGCCAGGAAGGTCTACGCTGTGGAGGCCAGCACCATGGCCCAGCATGCAGAGGTAACAGACACACTAAACTATGCTGAAATTAAGTGACCTATATATTTTCAATTAACTGCACTTTTTCTGGCCCGCAAATTGATTTTGACAAACTAATCAAAGCCCTCGAGCTGAAAGGTTTGCCACCCCTGCTCTAACCCTATCCTCTTCTTGACATGCTATGTAGCCATTAATCTGGCAGATGTATCAGTCTCACTCTAATACACACACACACACTAACCCTCCACTAGGTCCGGGTGCCCTCTAACCCTCTGGTGTCCCCTCCACTAGGTCCTGGTGAACACTAACCCTCTGGTGTCCCCTCCACTAGGTCCTGGTGAACACTAACCCTCTGGTGTCCCTCCCCACTAGGTCCTGGTGAACACTAACCCTCTGGTGTCCCCCCCACGAGGTCCTGGTGAACTGTAACCCTCTGGTGTCCCCTCCACTAGGTCCAGGAACACTAACCCTCTGGTGTCCCCCCCCACTAGGTCCTGGTGAACACTAACCCTCTGGTGTGTCCCCCCACTAGGTCCTGGTGAACACTAACCCTCTGGTGTCCCCCCCCACTAGGTCCTGGTGAACACTAATCCTCTGGTTTCCCCTCCACTGGGTCCTGGTGAACACTAACCCTCTGGTGTCCCCCCACTAGGTCCTGGTGAACACTAACCCTCTGGTGTCCCCCCACTAGGTCCTGGTGAACTCTAACCCTCTGGTGTCCCCTCCACTAGGTCCTGGTGAACACTAACCCTCTGGTGTCCCCCCCACTAGGTCCTGGTGAACACTAACCCTCTGGTGTCCCCCCACTAGGTCCTGGTGAACACTAACCCTCTGGTGCCCCCCACTAGGTCCTGGTGAACACTAACCCTCTGGTGTCCCCCCCCCCCCACTAGGACCTGGTGAACACTAACCCTCTGGTGTGTCCCCCCCCACTAGGTCCTGGTGAACACTAACCCTCTGGTGTGTCCCCCACAAGGTCCTGGTGAACTGTAACCCTCTGGTGTCCCCTCCACTAGGTCCTGGTGAACACTAGCCCTCTGGTTTCCCCTCCACTAGGTCCTGGTGAACACTAACCCTCTGGTTTCCCCTCCACTAGGTCCCGGTGAACACTAATCCTCTGGTGTCCCCTCCACTAGGTCCCGGTGAACACTAACCCTCTGGTGTCCCCCCCACGAGGTCCTGGTGAACTGTAACCCTCTGGTGTCCCCTCCACTAGGTCCTGAGGAACACTAACCCTCTGGTGTCCCCCCACTCTGTCCTGGTGAACACTAACCCTCTGGTGTCCCCCCACTAGGTCCTGGTGAACACTAACCCTCTGGTGTCCCCCCCCCACTAGGTCCTGGTGAACTCTAACCCTCTGGTGTCCCCTCCACTAGGTCCTGGTGAACACTAACCCTCTGGTGTCCCCTCCACTAGGTCCCGGTGAACACTAATCCTCTGGTGTCCCCTCCACTAGGTCCTGGTGAACACTAACCCTCTGGTGTGTGTGTCCCCCCCTCCACTAGGTCCTGGTCAACACTAATCCTCTGGTGTGTGTGTGTCCCCCCACTAGGTCCTGGTGAACACTAACCCTCTGGTGTCCCCCCCACTAGGTCCTGGTGAACACTAACCGTCTGGGGGACCGTGTGGTGGTGATCCCTGGTAAAGTAGAGGAGGTTACGCTACCTGAGCAGGTGGACATCATCATCTCAGAGCCCATGGGCTACATGCTCTTCAACGAGAGGATGCTGGAGAGCTACCTCCACGCCAAGAAGTTCCTCAAGCCTAGTGGTGAGACAGGGGGAAGGTTGGAGGGAGAGCATAGAAAGGGGTAGAGTAGGGGGGGAAGGAGAAAGGGAGAAAATTTCAAATGGTCTAAAGATTATTTTGAAGCCCAAGCAGTAAATAATATTCTACATTTTAAAACTGAGAGACATATTCATCGTGACTAGCCACTGGTGATTGTACCATCATTAACTGACTTCATGTGTGTCTCAGGTAAAATGTTCCCCACCATCGGTGACGTGCACCTGGCCCCCTTCACAGACGAACAGCTCTACATGGAGCAGTTCACCAAGGCCAACTTCTGGTGAGTAGGAGGGGAGGGAGGAGAGAAACTGAGTAGGAGGGGAGGGAGGAGAGAAACTGGGAGTAGGAGGGGAGGGAGGAGAGAAACTGGGAGTAGGAGGGGAGGGAGGAGAGAAACTGAGTAGGAGGGGAGGGAGGAGAGAAACTGGGAGTAGGAGGGGAGGGAGGAGAGAAACTGGGAGTAGGGGGGAGGAGGAGAGAAACTGAGTAGGAGGGGAGGGAGGAGAGAAACTGAGTAGGAGGGGAGGGAGGAGAGAAACTGGGAGTAGGAGGGGAGGGAGGAGAGAAACTGGGAGTAGGAGGGGAGGGAGGAGAGAAACTGGGAGTAGGAGGGGAGGGAGGAGAGAAACTGGGAGTAGGAGGGGAGGGAGGAGAGAAACTGAGTAGGGGGGGAGGGAGGAGAGAAACTGAGTAGGAGGGGAGGGAGGAGAGAAACTGAGTAGGAGGGGAGGGAGGAGAGAAACTGAGTAGGAGGGGAGGGAGGAGAGAAACTGAGTAGGAGGGGAGGGAGGAGAGAAACTGAGTAGGAGGGGAGGGAGGAGAGAAACGGGGAGTAGGAGGGGAGGGAGGAGAGAAACGGGGAGGAGGAGGGGAGGGAGGAGAGAAACGGGGAGTAGGAGGGGAGGGAAGAGAGAAACGGGGAGTAGGAGGGGAGGGAAGAGAGAAACTGGGGAGGAGAGAAACTGAGTAGGAGGGGAGGGAGGAGAGAAACTGGAGTAGGGGGAGGGAGGAGAGAAACTGAGTAGGGGGAGGGAGGAGAGAAACTGAGTAGGGGGGAGGGAGGAGAGAAACGGGGAGTAGGAGGGGGAGGGAAGAGGGAGAAAGAGTAGGAGGGGAGGGAGGAGAGAAACGGGGAGGAGGGGAGGAGGGAAGAGAGAAACGGGGAGTAGGAGGGGAGGGAGAGAGAAACGGGGAGTAGGAGGGGAGGGAGGAGAGAAACGGGGAGTAGGAGGGGAGGGAGGAGAGAAACGGGGAGTAGGAGGGGAGGGAGGAGAGAAACGGGAGTAGGAGGGGGAGGGAGGAGAGAAACGGGGAGTAGGAGGGGAGGGAGAGAGAAACGGGGAGGGAGGAGGGGAGGGAAGAGAGAAACGGGGAGTAGGAGGAGGAGGGGAAACGAGAAAGGGGGAAACGGGGGAGGGAGGAGAGAAAACGGGGAGTAGGAGGAGGGAGGAGAGAAACGGGGAGTAGGAGGGGAGGGAGGAGAGAAACGGGGAGGGAGGGAGGGAGGAGAGAAACGGGGAGTAGGAGGGGAGGAGGAGAGAAACGGGGAGTAGGGGGGGAGGGAGGAGAGAAACTGAGTAGGAGGGGAGGGAGGAGAGAAACGGGGGGAGTAGGAGGGGAGGGAAGAGAGAAACTGAGTAGGAGGGGAGGGAGGAGAGAAACTGAGTAGGAGGGGAGGGAGGAGAGAAACTGAGTAGGGGGAGGGAGGAGAGAAACTGAGTAGGAGGGGAGGGAGGAGAGAAACTGAGTAGGAGGGGAGGGAGGAGAGAAACTGAGTAGGAGGGGAGGGAGGAGAGAAACTGAGTAGGAGGGGAGGGAGGAGAGAAACGGGGAGTAGGAGGGGAGGGAAGAGAGAAACTGAGTAGGAGGGGAGGGAGGAGAGAAACGGGGAGTAGGAGGGGAGGGAAGAGAGAAACGGGGAGTAGGAGGGGAGGGAAGAGAGAAACGGGGGGGGGTAGGAGGGGAGGGAGGAGAGAAACTGGGGAGTAGGAGGGGAGGGAGGAGAGAAACTGAGTAGGGGGGAGGGAGGGAGAGAAACTGAGTAGGAGGGAGGGAGGAGAGAAACTGGGAGTAGGGGGAGGGAGGAGAGAAACGGGGAGTAGGAGGGGAGGAGGGAGAGAAACTGGTAGGAGGAGGAGGAGAGAGAACGGGGAGTAGGAGGGGAGGGAAGAGAGAAACGGGGAGTAGGAGGGAGGAGAGAAACGGGGAGTAGGAGGGGAGGGAGGAGAGAAACGGGGAGTAGGAGGAGGGAGGAGAGAAACGGGGAGTAGGAGGGGAGGGAGGAGAGAAACGGGGAGTAGGAGGGGAGGGAGGAGAGAAACGGGGAGTAGGAGGGGAGAGAAACGGGGAGTAGGAGGGGGGAGGAGAGAAACGGGAGGAGGGGAGGAGGAAACGGAGTAGGAGGGGAGGGAGGGGAGAAACGGGGAGTAGGAGGGGAGGGAGGAGAGAAACGGGGAGTAGGAGGGGAGGGAGGAGAGAAACGGGGAGTAGGAGGGGGGGAGGAGAGAAACGGGGAGGGGAGGAGGGGTAGGAGGAGGGAGGGAGGAGAGAAACGGGGAGTAGGAGGGGAGGGAGGAGAGAAACGGGGAGTAGGGGGAGGGAGGAGAGAAACGGGGAGTAGGAGGGGAGGGAGGAGAGAAACGGGGAGTAGGAGGGGAGGGAGGAGAGAAACGGGGAGTAGGAGGGGGAGGAGAGAAAACGGGGAGTAGGAGGGGAGGGAGGAGAGAAACGGGGAGTAGGAGGGGAGGGAGGAGAGAAACGGGAGTAGGAGGGGGGAGGAGAGAAACGGGGAGTAGGAGGAGGGAAGGAGAAACGGAGTAGGAGGGGAGTAGGAGGGGAGGGAGGAGAGAAACGGGGAGTAGGAGGGGAGGGAGGAGAGAAACGGGGAGTAGGAGAGGGAGGGAGGAGAGAAACGGGGGAGTAGGAGGGGAGAAGAGGGGAGAAGGGGGAGTAGGAGGGGAGGGAGGAGAGAAACGGGGAGTAGGAGGGGAGGGAGGAGAGAAACGGGAGTAGGAGGGGAGGGAGGAGAGAAACGGGGAGTAGGAGGGGAGGGAGGAGAGAAACGGGAGTAGGAGGGGAGGGAGGAGAGAAACGGGGTAGTAGGGAGGAGGGAGGAGAGAAACGGGGAGTAGGGGGGGAGGAGAGAAACGGGGAGTAGGAGGGGAGGGAGGGAGAAACGGGGAGGGGAGTAGGAGGGGAGGGAGGAGAGAAACGGGGAGGGGGAGGAGGGGAGGGAGGCGAGAAACGGGGAGTAGGAGGGGAGGGAGGGAGAAACGGGGGGAGTAGGAGGGGAGGGAGGAGAGAAACGGGGAGTAGGAGGGGAGGGAGGAGAGAAGCGGGGAGTAGGAGGGGAGGGAGGAGAGAAACTGGGAGTAGGAGGAGGGAGGAGAGAAACTGGGAGTAGGAGGGGAGGGAGGAGAGAAACTGGGAGTAGGAGGGGAGGGAGGAGAGAAACTGGGAGTAGGAGGGGAGGGAGGAGAGAAACGGGGAGTAGGAGGGGAGGGAGGAGAGAAACGGGGAGTAGGAGGGGAGGGAGGAGAGAAACGGGGAGTAGGAGGGGAGGGAGGAGAGAAACGGGGAGTAGGAGGGGAGGGAGGAGAGAAACGGGGAGTAGGAGGGGAGGGAGGAGAGAAACGGGGAGTAGGAGGGGAGGGAGGAGAGAAACGGGGAGTAGGAGGGGAGGGAGGAGAGAAACGGGGAGTAGGAGGGGAGGGAGGAGAGAAACGGGGAGTAGGAGGGAGGGAGGAGGAGGGGAGGGAGGAGAGAAACGGGGAGGAGGAGGGGAGGGAGGGGAGTAGGAGGGGAGGGAGGAGAGAAACGGGGAGTAGGAGGGGAGGGAGGAGAGAAACGGGGAGTAGGAGGGGAGGGAGGAGAGAAGGTGGGAGGAGGAGGGGGAGGGAGGAGAGAAACGGGGAGTAGGAGGGGAGGGAGGAGAGAAACGGGGAGTAGGAGGGGAGGGAGGAGAGAAACGGGGAGTAGGAGGGGAGGGAGGGGAGTAGGAGGGGAGGGAGGAGAGAAACGGGGAGTAGGAGGGGGAGGGAGGAGAGAAACGGGGAGTAGGAGGGGAGGGAGGAGAGAAACGGGGAGTAGGAGGGGAGGGAGGAGAGAAACGGGGAGTAGGAGGGGAGGGAGGAGAGAAACGGGGAGTGGGAGGAAGGATGGGGTTGGAGGGACAGAGGGGGAAGTGGCAAGAGAAGAAGCTCTGGGAGTAGAAGCAGTGAATGTACAGAGATATCAGTCACTTTTCATTGGGCTGCTGTAGTTGATGGGATTGAGTTGATGATGATTCTCTCTCACTCCCTCATTCAGGTACCAGCCTTCCTTCCATGGTGTGGACCTCTCAGCCCTGCGAGGAGCAGCGGTGGATGAGTACTTTCGCCAGCCCATTGTGGTACGTAGAATTCTCAGTTGTATGTCAGACTCTTGAACACCTATCTTCTGACATTGCCTGCCCCGCACACCATGTCGGTTAAAGCGATACCCCCCCCCCAGATGATTGGGGTGCAGGGATGCGGTTAACTAGGAAATGTATATGGGAGGGGTGTTTTTTTTATTTTTTTATATATATATATTTTATTTTTGCATTTTCCAGTTAAGAACATTCAAAACAAAAGGGAAAAGATATTAGACAACGATAGGACAAAGTGACAGTAACAGACGAACGTAACAAAAATTAATTATAATTATAGTTATATAAACAAACATACAATAATAAAATATAAAAATTAAAATAAAAAAATAACCGAGACATTGGATCACCTGCCGTAGGCTACATATTATACATTACGTGTGAAACATTATGTGAGGATTATATATAGATTCAATCAATGAGATGTGGGGGGAGATTCTCCATATAGTCAATAAAAGGTTGCCAAATTCTGTCAAATGTCTTTAACTTATTCCTCAAGCAGTAAATGATTTTCTCCAAAGGGATACAACTATTAACTTCCGAAAGCCACATTGCAACTGGCAGGGAGGAATCCAATTTCCATTTCAAGGCAATTCATTTCTTGGCAATCGCAAGCAATATTTCTGTTAGCTTTATAGTATGGCTTTGCCTAAGATTGGTGTTAGTAAAGTTACCCAGTAGACAGACCTCCGGGTCTAAAGGGAATGCAACCCCGTGAATTGAGGATATGGTATCGCATACCCCTGCCAGAAACCGTGTAGTTTTGAACACTGCCAAGTGGAATGGAGGAATGTTCCTTCATCTGAGCCACATCTAAAACATAGGGAGGAGATATCTGGGTTGAACCTGTGCAGTCTAGATGGAGTGATATAGAGCTGATGGAGGAAATTAAACTGGATCAGTCTGTATCTGGAGTTCAATGTGGATGTAACCCCATCCCTGCATAGGTCACTCCATAGATCCTCATCAAGATCAATACCCAGATCTCTCTCCCATCTAAGTCGGGGTTTATCTAGCCCAGGCAGTGTTAGTCCTGACATAAGAGCATTGTAAACACGGGAAATGGTCTTGAACAGTGGTTGGTCTGCGTGGCAGAGTTGTTCAATAGGTGACATCTTAGGTAGGTTCCATTGTCCCTTGAGAGTCACCCTAATAAAGTTTCGTAGTTGTAGGTAGCTAAAGAAGTCCCTGTTAGGCAAGTGGTATTTCTGTTTCAGCTGATCAAAAGACATAAGAACTCCTTCCTCGTAACAATGTTCCAGAAGAGTGATCCCCTTATCAGACCATGGTCCAAAGTTACTATTCTGTAAAAACATAGGGATCAATCTATTGTATTCCATAAAGGGGTTTTAGGGGAAAGGAATCCCCCTCGTCCGAACAGCTCATGCAGTTTGCACCATGCCAGGACAGAATGTATGATTAAAGGGTTGTCTGTGATGGTTTTTATAGATTTTCTGTCCCATTTGTAAAACAAATCTGCCCCAGTGTCATCATTTACCTCAAGCTTTTCAATGTTCAACCATGAGGGAGAGGGACCATTGTCAAATCTCTGAGCCAGAAACCTAGACTGTGCAGCCCAGTAAGTAGTACATTCTAAAATTGGGGAGGTTTAAGCCCCCTTGACTGTAAATCAAGGGTCAGTTTATCCAGGCCAACCCTAGGGGTTTTGCCGTGCCAGATAAACCGTCTGGTCAGCTTGTCGAGAGAGGAAAAAAATGCTGCGGGAACAGGGATAGGGAGAGATTGAAACAGATATAGAAACCTGGGCAGGACATTCATTTTAATTACATTGATTCTACCCAGTAGAGTGAGAGGTAGGTCCATCCATTTACAAAGGTCAACCTCCACCTTTTGCAACAAACTGGCCAGATTGAGTTTATAGAGGTTGTTCAGATTACCATCCACCATTATGCCCAAATATGTGAAGCCCATAGGAGACCATCTAAAAGGAAACTTGTGCTTGATGGTATGATGGTCAAAGACAGACAACGGTAAGATTTCACTTTTATCAAGATTGACCTTATATCCAGAGAAAGAACTATAACACTGTAGTAGGATCTGCAAGTGAGAGAGGGAGTGTTCTGGGTTTGTTAGGAATAAGACAAGGTCGTCCGCAAAGAGTGATAATTTATGGGTATGGGGGCCCACCTCGAAGCCATGTATGTCAGGGCACGTTCTAATAGCCTCAGCCAACGGTTCGATGGCGAGGGCAAAGAGGTGGGGGCTAATTGGGCAACCTTGTCTGTTCCCCCTATAGAGGGGGAAAGAGGAGGAAGTAATCCCATTGGTAGCAATCCTAGCTTTAGGAGATTTGTAGAGTGATTTTTATCAAATTTACAAACACGGTACCTAAACCGAACTTTTCCAAGACGCGAAAGAGGTAAGGCCATTCAACCCTATCAAAGGCCTTTTCAGTGTCGAGGGAGACTGCGACACCAGGTATTTTGTTTTTGTTAGCAAGGTGAATTATATCAAAGAACCTTCTGAGATTATTGGAGGACAATCTATTAATTATGAAGCCAGTCTGATCTGGGTTGACCAACAGGGAAGACATGACTCCAGTCTCTTCGATAGCATCTTGGTGACCAGTTTACAATCTGTGTTATTAAGGAGAGAGATTGGTCTATAGGAGGCTCACTTTAGCGGGTTTTTCCCTTTCTTGTGGATTACAGTAATCACTGCTTGAGAGAAGGACTCTGGAAAGCAGTTGTCTTCTGGCTTTTTTAAGTACCTCCATAAGGTAGGGGACCAACAGCTCCCTAAATTCTTTATAGAACTCTGGAGGGAAGCCATCCTCCCCAGGAGATTTATTAGAAGGTAAGGATTTAATGGCCTCCAACAATTCAGGGACTGAGAAGTGTTCAGGGCATGGGAGGTTGAGAGAGGAGAGAAAGGAGTCTATCTCTGATAGATCATCGCTTGATTGGGAAGTGTAGAGGTCTTCATAGTATTTCTTAAAATTTCAGTATTATCTCTTTAAGAGTTTCTAGGCAATCACCACCTTCCGGAGACACCTGAAACCCCACCTCTTCAAGGAATACCTAGATATCCTTCTTTCCCCCAACAAGATTTAGATGCAGTTTTCCACTGGTTGTCATAGGTGTTTGCACCAATTTGTAAGTCGCTCTGGATAAGAGCGTCTGCCTTAAATGTAAATGTAAATGATTAATTGTCCTCTTACATTCCTCTGCTTTCAGTTGCCATGCCAATACTTTGAGCTTTCTCTCCAAGCTCATAATAACGCTGTTTTGATTTAGTGATGGCCCTCTCAGCTTGATATGTGTTCAGAATATTATATTTAAGTGTTTTATTTACCAAAAGCCTGTATAGATCTTTAGTCGGGCCTCTTTGGTAGGTTTTCTCTAGCTCGGAGATTTCAGATTCAAGGGCACTCAGTTCCGCACCGTGTTTTTTCTTCAGCCTTTTAGTATAGGAAATAATCTGTCCCCTCAGATAGGCCTTCAATGTGTCCCAAAGAATGAAGCTGTCAGGAGCAGGGGGTTTGTTTGTCAAAGTAAAAATATTGATCTGCTCTTTGATGAATGCACAAAATTCAGGTTGCTTTAGAAGTGTAGAATTTAGTCTCCATCTATATGTTCCATTTACCTTGGTAGGAATGGAGATTGATAATACCAGAGGAGAATGGTCACTAAGCAATCTGGGGAGATACTCGACATCTAACACTCTATGAAACAGTTGTGTCGAAAGTAAAAAGTTATCTATGCGTGTGTGTGTCTTGTGTGGGTGTGAATAAAAAGAGTAGTCCCTATCCTGTGGGTGCAACTGTCTCCAGATGTCTAGTAAATTGAGATCTTTCATGAATGACATGGTGAGCTTGCCGGCTTTGGTAAGAAGTGAGGGTTTATAAGAAGACCTATCAAGAACTGTATCTAAGCAAAAATTAAAATCTCCTCCAACCAGTAGCCATCCTGGTGGTGCTTGAGCAACCTGAAGGAAGACATTCTGAATAAGAATATGGTCATCGAAGTTAGGAGCATAAATATTCAATAGGGTCCAAGACTCTGAAAACATATGCCCCTGCACCAAAATAAACCTGCCAGAGGGATCAGAGATGGTGTTGTTGACGCAGAAGGGGATGTGTCTACTTATCAAAATTACCCATTCCCACTTCAATTTCTTGTGTTCACTGGCTGTAAGATGTGTTTCTTGTAAAAACACAATGTCTGCCTTTAATTTCTTAAGGTATGTATAGACTCTTTTCCTTTTAATCGGGCTGTTAAGACCTTTTACGTTGAATGTGACATATTTTAGTGGATTAAGCATAGGTTGGCTTTCAAATATGTAACTGAATAGAAATCTATCATATGCAGATAATTAGGAAATGTTTCAACTTTGGTTTGAGAACAAAAGTGACCTGTGTGTCTCTTTAAGAAGGAAACAATAAACATAGAAAAGGGGGATACATTTTTTTTTTTTTATCCCACCCACCCCGATTGTCAGACTAGAACAACAGTCCCAACAATCAAACATGAATACACTTGTAGAGATACGTTGCTGCTCGCTTTCCATCTTGCTCTTACTAGCTAAACCTTGGCGTAAACTAAAACCTGCGAGCTCTCTAAATTGAAAACAAACGTTGTGAATAGATATTTATGGCTGAATATTTACTGCCCACGGTAAGGGCTGCTTGAGTCTCTTTACGAAAGATTAACATAAATGAGGGGGAAAGCAGTGGGCCTAAACCCACTTATTGCTTCGCCCAGTATATATGGACTAAACCAAAATATACTCTCCTGTAAATGTAATAGAACTCACCCCGGGAAGATACGGTTAGTTGAAAATGTACAAATCAATTAAAGTGACCGGGAGATACCATCAGTTCAATCCGGATAAGAGAAAACAAACAAACTGCATTTTATCCCCCAGAGAGACCGTCCTGGCTCAGACTCAGACGTTGCTCAGTTCTTTGAGAAAAGTGTGCACTTCTCCCGGTGTGTTGAAGAGATGGCTTCGGCCTTTGTACTGAACTTTCATCCTCGCAGGGTGGATGAGGTAGCCGGTGATGTTCTTCTCCTTCAGTGCTTTGGCGGCAGGTCTGAACTGCTTGCGGCGTCTGGCGAGGTCCGCGCTCATATCCGGGAAAAGGCTGACCCTCTTCCCATCGATGGCGATGTCCCCTTTGGCTCTTGCGAGTTGCAGTATCTTCTCTCTGTCTTGGAAACGGGGGAACCTGATCAGGACGGCTCGTGGGAGCTCATCTGGCCGGGGTTTCGGCGCTGATGTTCTGTGGGCGCGTTCGATTTCCAGCGGCTTGGTGAAGTTGATTATGCCTCGGACCTCCGGGATCCATTGAGTGAAGAAACGGACCGGGTCACGGCCCTCGCTGTCCTCTTTCAATCCCACCACACGGATATTACTACGTCTACTCTGGTTCTCCATCTGATCTACTTTGTTTTTGAGGTAGGCATTGTCCTTTTGCAGTTGTGTCAAGACCTGGTCATGTCTAGCGATGGTATCTTCAACTGTGCGAATGCGCAGCTCTGCCTCAGTCGTTCTCAAAAGGAGATCATTCATGGAGGATTTGAGGTCGTCAATGGAAGAATGGAGTTCAGCCGATTTCTTATCGATTTTCAGAGAAAGACCTCTGTTACCATCCTGAATTTCCCGGAGGAGAGTAGCCAGCATGTCGGCAGGCTCGCAAGAGGCTGCTGAGAGCAACAGTCTGGAACTGTCGTCTTGAGTTATGAGGGCTAATGCTAATCTTGCTCGCTGTAGCGTTATCGTTATCTTGGGAATCAACAACGTTTTGGTCGTCCTTCTTGCCTCTCGGTCGGAGGTCCATGGCTCTTTGGGAAGGTAAGTACTTGACAATTTATCAGCCGGTGTTAGAATATTGTTTCAACGTTGTTATTTAGGTAAAAATGGAATAACTTTGAAGAGCTCGGTTTGTCAACGTCTGCTCAGCTCCGCGGCATCACGTGTCTCATGGGAGGGGTGTTTAAGGCCTGAAATAGTCAGGGGGTATGTGGGGACGAGCTGTTTGTGGAAAATTGGGTTGCATAGTACGGACTGGCCTGTGTGTTTGTTTATGTCTTAAGGGTGGTACATGAGGTGTGTGTGTTTATGGGCAAATGCTGATGCAGGATAGGAGATGGACTGTATGGGAGTGTGTGTTTGTGGTAGAAGATACCACCGTCACACTGTGTGTGTTATGACGGCTGGGATAAATAAGTTAGAAGCGGTCTGCATTTAGGATCCCAATGTTTTCGCCCAGTCCAGCTCCCCCAGTCTAACACCACAGAACCAACAGTGAGATTTCAACAGCACTATCACTGCTCATAATGGGTATTCATTGAATTCATCTCAACCCTTTTTATCACACACAGCGACACACACCGACACATACACATCATTTTCCAGCGGTAGTAAGCTGGGTAGGCCTCCTCCGTGCCTACTCTGTTACTCTGCTGGGCGAGCCGGGCCCGGCCGGAGGGCCTGATTCTGGGTACAGCCTCTGTTGTAGATCATTCAATTAAGGCATAGACCGTCTCCGTACCCACTCTAGCCAATGCTGCCGTAAAAAATGTCTACCTCACTGGGACTTACCTGGATACTCTTGCTTCCCTCTTCCCCGTCTCTCTCCTTCCTCTTTTTTCTTTCCCTCCACCTCTCAGGACACATTTGATATCCGTATCTTGATGGCCAAGTCTGTCAAATACACAGTCAACTTCCTGGAGGCCAAAGAGGAGGATTTGTACAGGTCTGTGTGCCGTCTGTCTGTGTCTGTTATTCCCTCATATATTTATTATTGAATTGTTATTCATAGATTGAGTTGAGAATTGAGATGCGTAGATACATGTTACTGAATGTAGGGATGTCCTACTTCTCTAATATGGGCCTACTTCCGATTTTGAATTTTCTACATCAGCAAAAATACTACATAATTCCTTCTAGTGTCTAAAAATAACCTTAAAGCAGCAATCAGCAGTAGTAACGATAACGAAGCGAATTCCCCGTCCTTTATGTAAAAAGCGGAGGGATGGGGTTGGAGAAATGTAACCACTCTCAAATTCATAGACTGAGCTATGGATGCAAGGACTGACCATCCATGATATCAACATTATAGTTTCAACCATGTTTTGACGATATATATTGTTTACATTTACGTTGTTTACAAACATTGGAGTAAAACAAACTTATATTTTGGGTTCTGATGGGGTACGGGCGTTGAACTAAGCTCATGAGGTATTTATAAGTTATATTCTTCAAGACTTAATGGGTATATCTCATTAATTTATAAGTCCAAAAAATGGATGTAGCAACAGCTGATTGCCCCTTTAACTAGACTAACGCTTATCCCACTCTTCTCTCTTTCCCTCTCTCTTCCCTTCTCTCGCTCTCTCTTTCAGGATAGAGATTCCCTTTAAGTTCCATATGATGCACTCAGGGCTGGTGCACGGCCTGGCCTTCTGGTTCGACGTAGCGTTCATGGGATCAATGTAAGTTGGCCTGAGCTGCCATAACCAGGACTGAAGTGTGTGTGGTCAGGAGTAAAATCACTTGATCCAGGACTCCTGACCTACATGGATCCTGACTACAGCTATACCGTCACTTTCCTTTTTCTTTCATCACTTGGTTTTTCTCACAGACATTGTAATAAACACAAAGACAGAAAGCGGCTACAACTTAAAAGCAATACAATATAGTACAATACATTCACTATAGAAACATTTCACAATAAGTTGTAAAGGGCTGTTCCTACTGAATATCTGACCATGCTTGTACAGTAGTAGGATGACGCTGATTGAACCTTAAAGTATTCTGACCTCTAATCCCCCCCCTCTCTGCAGGGTGACAGTGTGGCTCTCTACAGCCCCCACAGAGCCCCTGACCCACTGGTACCAGGTCCGCTGTCTGCTCCAGTCACCTCTCTTCACCAAGGCAGGAGACACACTTTCCGGCACAGCGCTGCTCATCGCCAACAAGAGGTGAGAGACTGTAGAGGGATCTACTGGGAGTCTGTTGGGGAGGGGAGGCTTTGGTGTTAGTATGTTGCCATTTACCTCTAGACCCAGGCTTGTGTTACATGACAATTCTAAATGAAGTAGGTGATATACACTGAGCTCCAAAGGTATTTGGACAGCGACAATTATAAAGAAAATTGCCTCATACAATGACTATGGGGATGAAGTGCAGACTGTCAGCTTTAATTTAATTTTCATCCATATCAGGTGAACCATTTAGAAATAGGTTCCAATTATTTTGTGCCCAATTTAAATTAATGGAAACTAATGAATTATCATTTTTGAGTCACTTTTATTGTAAATAACAATATAATGTTTCTAAATACTGTGGATGCTACCATGATTACATATATTCCTGAATGAATGGTAAATAATTGGTGAGGAAGTTAGTGTAACCTCATGCTAACCTCTCACCACTACAATAACAGGGGAGGTTAGCATTTGGTGGGGTGGGGGGTCGTGGATGATATTTGTGCGTCTGCAACCTCATGTATCAAAACAACAAAATGTCTCACTGCCTCTACTTTTGGAGTTCACTGCCTCAATACTTTTGGAGTTCACTGCCTCAATACTTTTGGAGCTCACTGCCTCAATACTTTTGGAGTTCACTGCCTCAATACTTTTGGAGCTCACTGCCTCAATACTTTTGGAGCTCACTGCCTCAATACTTTTGGAGCTCACTGCCTCAATACTTTTGGAGCTCACTGCCTTAACTTTTGGAGCTACCCAGTGCATTGGGAAAGTATTCAGATCCCTTGACTTTTTCTACATTTTGTGAGGTTATAGTCTTACTCTAAAATGTATTAAATAAATAAAATCCTCAGCAATTTACACACACATAACGACAAAGCGAAAACAAGTTTGTAGAAATGTTTGCAAATGTATTTAAAATACATGAACTTACCTTATTTACTTAAGTATTCAGACCCTTTGCTATGAGACTGGAAATTGAGCTAAGGTGCATCCTGTTTCCATTGATCATCCTTGAGCTGTTACAACTTGATTGGAGTCCACCTGTGATAAATTAGATTAATTGGACATGATTTGGAAAGGCACACACCTGTCTATATAAGGTCCCACAGCTGACAGTGCATGTGAAAGCAAAAACCAAGCAATGAGGTCGAAGGAATTGTTGGGAAACTCCGAGACAGGATAGTGTCGAGGCACAGATCTGGAGAAGGGTGCCAAAACATTTCTGCACCATTGAAGGTCCCCAAAGAACACAGTGGCCTCCAGCATTCTTAAATTGGAAGAAGTTTGGAACCACCAAGACTCTTTCTTACTGGAGCTGCCCTCCCGGCCAAGCTGAGCAATCTGGGGAGAAGGGCCTTGGTCAGGGAGGTGACCAAGAACCCGATGATCACTCTGACAGAGCTCCAGAGTTCATCTGTAGAGATGGGAGAACCTTCCAGAAGGACAACCATCTCTGCAGCACTCCACCAATCATGCCTTAATGGTAGAGTGGCCAGATGGAATGCACATGACAGCCTGCTTGGAGTTTGCCAAAAGGCACCTAAAGGACTCTCAGACCATGAGAAACAAAATTCTCTGGTCTGATGAAACCAAGATTGAACTCTTTGGCCCGAATGCCAAGTGTCACATCTGGTGGAAACCTGGCACCATCCCTACGTCCCTAGCATGGTGATGGCAGCATCATGCTGTGGGGATGTTTTTCAGAGGCAGGGACTGGGAGACTAGTTAGGTTCGAGGCAAAATGAACAAAGCAAAGTTCAGAGAGATCCTTGATGAAAACCAGCTGTAGAGCACTCAGGCGAAGGTTCACCTTCCAACAGGACAACAACTCTAAGCACACCGCCAAGACAATGCAGACGTGGCTTCGGGACAAGTCTTTGAATAACCTTGAGTGGCCAGCCAGAGTCCGGACTTTAACCCGATCAAACATGTTTGGAGAGACCAGAAAATCGTATCAAATTGTATTTGTCACATGCGCCAAATTCAACAGGTGTAGACCTTACTGTGAAATGCATACTTACAAGCCCTTGACCAACAATCCAGTTAAGAAAATGCCAATAAAAAAGTATGCCATAAGAATAACTAATAATAAAAGAACAGCAGTAAATAACAATGGCTATATACAGGGGGTACCTGTGTCAAGGTAATTGAGGTAATATGTACATGTAGGTAGAGTTATTAACCTTAGTTATTAACCCATCCCGGATCCGGTATATTTGTCATCAGCAACGCTGAATAGCATAGCGCAACAGTCAACAAATATTACTAGAAAATTTTCATATTCATGAAATCACAAGTGAAATATAGCGAAACACAGCATAGCCTTTTGTTAATCACCCTGTTGTCTCAGATTTTGAAATGATGCTTTACAGCAAAAGCAATACAAGTGTTTGTGTAAGTTTATCGATAGCCCAGCATAGCATTATGTACACTTAGCATCAGGAAGCTTGGTCACCAATCAGAAAAGCAATCAAATGAATTGTTTACCTTTGATGAGCTTTGGATGTTTTCACTCACGAGACTCCCAGTTAGACAGCAAATGTTCCTTTTGTTCCATAAAGATATTTTTATATCCAAATACCTCCGTTAGTTTGATGCGTTATGCAGAGGAATCCACCGGAAATAGCAGTCACGACAACGCAGGCAAGAATTCCAAATTATATCCATAATATCGACAGAAACATGGCAAATGTTTTTTATAATCAATCCTCAAGGTGTTTTTAAAATATCTATTCGATAATATATCAACCGGGACAGTTGGCTTTTCACTAGGACCGGGAGGAAAAATGGCTACCTCTCTGTGATGCGCAGAGGGGGGAGGGCAATAAAAATAGTCTAGGTAGCCATTTGATTAGCTGTTCAGGAGTCTTATGGCTTGGGGGTAGAAGCTGCTTCGAAGCCTCTTGGACCTAGACTTGGCGCTTCGGTACCGCTTGCCGTGCGGTATCTGAGAGAACAGTCTGACTAGGGTGGCAGGAGTCTTTGACAATTTTTAGGGCCTTCCTCTGACACTGCCTGGTATAGAGATCCTGGATGGCAGGAAGCTTGGCCCCAGTGATGTACTGGGCCGTACGTACTACCCTCTGTAGTGCCGTGTGGTCGGAGGCCAGGCAGTTGCCATACCAGGCAGTGATGCAACCCGACAGGATGCTCTCGATGGTGCAGCTTGTAGAACCTTTTGAGGATCTGAGGACCCATGACAAATCTTTTCAGCCTCCTGAGGGGAAATGGGTTTTGTCATGCCCTCTTCACGACTTCCTTGGTGGGCTTAGACCATGTTAGTTTGGTGATGTGGATGCCAAGGAACTTGAAGCTCTCAACCTGCTCCACTACAGCCCCGTCGATGAGAATGGGGGTGTGCTCAGTCCTCCTTTTCCTGTAGTCCACAATCATCTCCTTTCTCTTGATCACATCGAGGGAGAGGTTGTTCTTCTTGCACCGCACGGTCAGGTCTCTGACCTCCTTATAGGCTGTCTCAACGTTGTCGGTGATCAGGCCTACCTCTGTTGTCATCGGCAAACTTAATGATGGTGTTGGAGTCGTGCCTGGCCGTGCAGTCATGAGTGAACGGAGTACAGGAGGGGACTGAGCACGCACCCCTGAGGGGCCCCCATGTTGAGGATCAGCGTGGTGGATGTGTTGTTTCCTGCCCTTACCACCTGGGGGCGGCCCGTAAGGAAGTCCGGGATCCAGTTGCAGAGAGAGGTGTTTAGTCCCAGGGTCCTGAGCTTAGTGATGAGCTTTGAGGGCACTATGTGTTGAATGCTGCGCTGTAGTCAATGAATAACATTCTCACATAGGTGTTCCTTTTGTCCAGGTGGGAATGGGCAGTGTGGAGTGCAATAGAGATTGTATCATCTGTGGATTTTTTGGTGCGGTATGCAAATGGCATCGATGTGAGACATGACCAGCCTTTCAAAGCATTTCATGGCTACAGATGTGAGTGCTACGGGTCGCTAGTCATTTAGGCAGGTTACCTTAGTGTTCTTGGGCACAGGGACTATGGTGGTCTGCTGTGCAGCAACGCTCCCCATCCAACCTGACAGAGCTTGAGAGGATCTGCAGAGAAGAATGGGAGAAACACCCCAAATACAGGTGTGCCAAGCTTGTAGCGTCCTACCCAAGAAGACTAGGCTATAATTGCTGCCAAAGGTGCTTCAACAAAGTACTTAGTAAAGGATTTAAATACTTATGAAAATGTTATATTTCAGTTTTTTTAAATAATATAAATCAGGAAACTACAAACTTGTTTTTGCTTTTGAGGTATTGTGTTTAGATTGGGGCGGTAGCGTAGCCTAGTGGTTAGAGCGTTGGACTAGTAACCGGAAGGTTGCGAGTTCAAACCCCCGAGCTGACAAGGTACAAATCTGTCATTCTGCCCCTGAACACTGTTCCCAGGCCGTCATTGAAAATAAGAATGTGTTCTTAACTGACTTGCCTGGTTAAATAAAGGTAAAATACAAATAAAAAGATTGAGGGATTTAAAAAATAAAATAACAATAAATGTTTAAAATTATGTAATAAAATGTGGAAAACGTCGAGGGGTCTGAATACCTTCCGAAAGCACTGTGTATATGTGTATTACAGATGTGTGCTTGCTGAATCTGTGCTTCTCTGTCTGTCTGTGTTAATCTATCCACCTCCATTCTCACCTACTCCCATACCAACCCCCGGCTCTCCTCCCATACCAATCCCTGGCTCTCTTCCCTCCTCACAGACAAAGCTACGACATCAGTATTGTTGCCCAAGTGGACCAGACAGGCTCCAAGTCCAGCAACCTCCTGGACTTGAAGAACCCCTTTTTCAGGTGAGTTGGTCTGTTCCGCTGCCCTCGGCCTGTGCCATTCAGGATAACGAGGGGGGAAGGGGAGCTCCCTCTCATGGCGTGTATGTTGTTGTGTGTGTGTGTGTGTGTTTTTGTAGGTACACAGGCAGCACCCCCACCCCCCCTCCTGGGTCGCACTACACCTCCCCCTCTGAGACCATGTGGAACACTGGGGGGGCCTACAGCATGAGCCAGGGCATGGCTGTGTCAGGTAAATACACACACATAGAGGACACTGGTAGAGGACACACAGAGGACATACCCACACACACTGCATGGGGCAGAACCCACACACACACACTGCATGAGGCAGAACACTGCTGTGTCAGATAAATGCACAGACGATACACACAATCTGACACATGATAGCATCATCAAGCAAAAGTATCCATACAACATCATGACTAAATGTCTTACTAAACTGTAGGGATATCACAGAATAGATCAGGCTGACAGAGCAGCTGATAGATGGGGGATGCATGCTCTCTCTGAGGGGAAAACGGTGTGTGAGAGAGAAAGGATGCTAATGTTCTGCTGTGCTTTATTCCCATTTCGCTCCCTTTCTCTCCCCATCTCTCTCGTTCTCTCTCCTCCCCATCTCACTCTCTTCCCCGTCTCACCCTTTCATCTCTCTCTCTCTCTCTCAGGGATGCCTACAGCCTATGACCTCAGTACAGTCATGGGCAGCGGCTCGACGGTGTCCCACAACAACCTCATCCCCCTCGGTAGGATACTACGGACTGATGGGCTGACAGACAAGCACAGACCGTGTGACTGACTGACTGTGTGTGTTTGCACGTTTGTGTGTGCGTTAATACACAGTCTCACTATTTCCTCTGCTCCCGCCCTCAGTGAACACAGGGATAGTGAATCACACCCACTCCAGGATGGGCTCCATCATGAGCACCGGAATCGTCCAGGGTACGTCTCTTTATACACTATACAAGGGTTTCCTAAAATTATTTAAATAACGAACTCCTCAAATTTTGATTCTTTGAACCAGCTATGTAGTGCTAGGGCGAAAACCAAAATGTGCACCTGGGGGCTGTGACATAGTTGGCCCACAACCAATCAAGGGAAGGTGATAACACTTTCTCCCTCCCTCCCACCCCCCCAATCTCTCCAGGAGCTTCTACTGGCCAATCAGGTCCTAGCAGCAGCAGCAGCTCTAACCAACAGCAGCAGCATTATCCCGTCACCAACCAGTTCACCATGGGGGGACCCGCCATCTCCATGGCCTCTCCCATGGCCATCCCTAGCAACACCATGCATTATGGGAGTTAAGACCTCGTCACCCTTCACCTCCGAATCCCTGCATGACCTCTACTAGCCCCTCCCCCTGACCGACCAGAACCAGAATACCAAAACCAGTGCTGTCGTGTTGTCCCTTCAGCACCTTCCTTTCTCCTTTACTGTCCATCTCTCTATCACTGGAGTTATTCTCATATCCGTCCCTCCCCGCCGCTCTCTCCGCTTTGAGAGCTGTTCCCCATCTCCCCCCCTCTCATCATCGTGCAGCAGCTATGATATCACCAGTCCAGCCAGAGGGTGGCAGCACCTCTACGTTCAACTGACAGACTGATCAGCACAAAGAATTGGCAGTTTTTCTGAATGGAGAGCTGAGCTGAACTGAACTTTGTTTGACTGGACCTTTTTATGCTTTACAGACACATGTACACCTACACATACACATTGAACACAGAGACTTTTGCTGCAAAAAATAACTCATTGCACGACTGTACAGCAGGTATCATCTCCTTTATCCAGGTTCCCTCCCTTTTGGACATTTCGCCTCCCCTAGTGCCAGTGTGATGCCCCACCCTTCACCCTCTACCAAACACACACCCAACCCAATCCACTACAGCCAGTCGCTATCCCCCCTCCCCCTATCGCTGGATTGGATGTCCCCCACTACAGATCTGCACTGAAAGGACAGAGGGCTTTCCTGTACAGTAGAACACTATGAACACCCCTCACTGATGCCATTTTGTTTTCATATCGAGGTACTTCTCCACCTGCCTGTAGAGCCTCTCTCCTTAAACGGCCCCATTCCAGAGCGATAGCTAGCTCCCCCCAAGGTGTTTGTCTGGTAGCCTAGGTCTACTGGGCTAAAGACTATCTCAAAAGACACCCTATTCCATATACAGTGCTCTACTTTTGACGAGAGCCACATGGACAAATGAAGTGCACTGTATAGGGACTAGGGTGTCATTTGAGACGTAGCCTAGATGTCAGTGTGTAGGACGTGATCTTGAAGAACATCAACTCTGATTGAGGTGTGTTGTCCAAAGCCAATGAGCTTCGAGGACACTGCAGCAGACCCGGCCCCCCACTCCACTTCATAGCCAATCAGGATTGCAGTGAGCCGATGGTATTGGTGGAAGCAGGATGAACCCACAGACTGACAGTATGGACCAAGGACACTGATGTCGGCCGTTGGAGCAGCTGTATCCTAGTTTACATTCTTCCCCGGTTTCCTTTAAGACTGCGGTTCAGACTGAGGTGGGGAGTTCGGAGGTACCTCTTTCCCTCCTCACTACCTATGATATCCAGACTCTAACATATCTAAACCTCTCCTCCCGCCTTTCCCGGGCAAGTCGATTGCCCAACCTTCATACAAAGACTTAATGGACATGTATGCATTGCTTCCAGTCACAATTTGTGGACTGAGTTTAAATTTTGATTTAGCAAGTTTTATGAAGAGAAAATGTCTTGCTAGTTTGTAGGGTTAACTTTTCAGTTGTCTTTATTTGTTTCACAGAAAAGCAACAAACAAAAAACAAGTATAAAAGGAGTAAATTAAATGTTGGTGGAGAAGTCCCCAAAAAAATCTTTGGATCGGGTCTTATAATTAACTTGAGATATTAGTTAGAATTTCAACACCAATGTTGTGATAGTTGCTAGCTTAGCATTCAAACACTACTTTTCTCTGGGACCTCTTGATGGAAAGTGCATCAGGAAGACTATTGTGCCGCCCCCTGTTTGTATTGCTCAAGGTAAGAAATTGCCCCTGATCTAGGATCATATTTTCCTAACCAAAACCAGCAGTTCGGGACGACTAATGAAATCTGATTTTATAAGGGTAAGTCAAATCTTGTGCCTTACACTATGAGCCTACATGGTCAGCAGACATTAACGTGTCCAAGGAATATAGCTGTAAATGTATGTCCTCCAAGCACACATCTGAAGTGCTCGGCTGTCTCAAATCTCAGGACCAAGCCCCTCTGAGGCTTCAGGACAAACAAGAATCCATGTTTTCAACGTACAGTAAGCAGATCATTGACAACTTGAGGGCTGGAACCTCATGAAATAGTAGATCAGATGGAAGGCTGTGAAATATCCACCATCTCCAGCCCCTAGTTGTGCAGGCCTTTTTTCCCAGCCCAGTACCTACCAACTAATCTTAATTGAATCAGATGGCAGGATTTTGTTCCAGCCCAGCACAAGACAGCACTCCAGGACCGGCATTAGAGACCCCTGCCCTCGGGCTGTAGTCAACACCAAGAAGACAAGCAATTGACTGGAATGACAGTTTATTCACACAATCCCAGAAGTCTGAACAAAGAGGAAATAATAATTAAATACACTGACAAACCCTTTTACAAGTATCTACAAAAAGAAAAAGTTGTGGATACATTAGTCAGCACAGTACTACACGTTCCAGGTCATAGGAGTTGTTTGAGTTCTAGAACAACCCATTTCAATCTCAGAGGTGTACAACCTCACCCCCAGATGGCTGGCGTGGGGGTAGTAGGCCTTGGTTCCAGCCAAGCTGTAACATACCTGTTGATCCAACTCGTCTGATTGTAGAATCAGGTGTTTTTGCTTGGCTGGAACAAAAGCATGCACCTTTATGGATAAGGTTGGCCACCCCTGTATTAGTACATTAGTTAACATTCATACAGCATTTCCCTCATCTCAAGATCAGACTGCAGCTGAGGATTTCAAGTTTAAAGAACTCCTTTCCTTGGTCTCCATCTGCACTGACATGACAGAACTGAGCTGGTTAGAGCAGATATCATATGCTTCCTCATTTAGTGCAGATCTTAGTGCACCCAACTTCTCCATGATAAATATTGATTTATTACAATATACAAGTGCATAATTTACAGCGGAATCATTTTTTTCTTTACCCCTTTTTCTCCCTCCGTGGAATCCAATTGTTTTAGTAGCTACTATCTTGTCTCATCGCTACAACTCCCGTACGGGCTCGGGAGAGACGAAGGTTGAAAGTCATGCGTCCTCCGATTCACAACCCAACCAAGCCGCACTGCTTAACACAGCGTGCATCCAACCCGGAAGCCAGCCACACCAATGTGTCGGAGGAAACACCGTGCCCCTGGCAACCTTGGTTAGCGTGCACTGCGCCCGGCCCGCCACAGGAGTCGCTGGTGCGCGATGAGACAAGGACATGCCTACTGGCCAAGCCCTCCCTAACCCGGACGACGCTAGGCCAATTGTGCGTCGCCTCACGGACCTCCCGGTCGCAGCCGGTTACGACGGAGTCTGGGCACGAACCCAGAGTCTGATGGTACAGCGCCCTTAACCACTGCGCCACCCGGGAGGCTAGCGGAATCATTTCTGCAGCATAAGCAAGACATTTCCCCCCAATGCAATCCTCATAACCCATAATTTGTTTACTCATAGACCAAGATCCTTGTCCCTTCTCTTTGTAATAACATATGTAGTCAATTACACAGTACTTTTAATGGGCTGCTGATCCAGTTAAGTCCATAATGTACTAGAGTAGGGCTCACACATCCAGAACCTCCACAACGTTATAGGTACCTTTGACCACTTGTCAGTCCTCTGTGGATCCTTATTATTGGTTAGAGCATCGGAGTATGCAGGAGCTATGTCCCCTTCTCTGATCTGAAAGGACTGGATAATGTGTGACCCACAGAGCTAAAAACAACATCCACACAGGTGTCAAACTGATTTCATCCAACGTTCCCTCTCGACTCACACAACAACAATGTAGTTAGCGATTTCGCCATTGACTATCATCCGTTTGGTGGTTAGCCAGCTAGCTACTCTTCCAATGCTCACAGAGTAGGTAACAAAAACAACCTTTTATCTAGTCCTTTCAGATTCCCCAGTGGTCTCAAACATTGACACATCTCCCTCCCTCTGGTTCCTCTTGGTCAGTGGGTCTTGTTGGTCAATATTGCTGCTGTGTGGTTGGGTGCGAGTGTAGGAACTGGTGTGAGAGTCGCTGTCTGGAAGAAATACATCTGAAAGATAGCATAGAGGGACAGAGGAGACAGGTATAAAGGGTTAGAAACTTAACGAAGAACTGAGGTTTATAGCTAGCCATAGACTGAAGTAGGGTGTTGGAGATGAGACATGAAACATTTCCCCTGAGGCTCATACAGCTGAGACATTCCCATTTAGATTATGATTAGGGCCTGGTTCAAACATTTTTTGGGAGAAGTGAAATGAGGACTACTTTTTATATTCATGTCAGACCATGATCACTGCCATTCTTCAAAGTATTTGAACAGGGCCTAGGAGGATGGGGCTAGGTAACTATTGCCCATAGCACTCTTATAGTGGGCTCTTACCTTGCAGCCAATTGATAGCAGTGCATGGAGAACGACGATTGTTGCCACGGTGGCAAAAGCAGTCACCTTGGTGTCATCGCGGACGACAGGCCAGAAGGTGAGCACCAGGACCGACCCAGAGATCACCATGGCGACCAGGATGAGGAGCCATCGGAGCCACTCAAATGGTAAGATCCACAACACCTGAGGGGGAGGTGATTGGTTTGTTACTTGAGAATAAAATGTTCAGATTGGGTCCCAATCAGATAGAAATATACTAAAGGAAAGGGTCATTCACTAGGCACAAAAACGAAAACTATGAAACCGTAAAGTAGGTACCATCTGAACTTAATTTTCCATTGCAAAACATTTAGCTAGGGGATGAATATGTTTTGCTAGCTGAATACAACCCAGACATTTACTAGTGTGTGTCTGCTGACTCACTGAGGTGGGGATGTAGATGAAGAGGGAGTAGCCGTAGACACACACTGTCTCCAGGAAGGAGTAACCACTCTGCTGCCTCTCCTCCCTCTGCCTCCAGGTCAGGAAACCCCATACACCCAGGGGCACCAGCCAGGCATACAGGAAGATCACTACTGCAGCTATTGTCACTGAGAGAGTGAGAAAAAGCAATCAACACTGCTATTGCATGTAATATAACATGGTCTTGAAAAAGGCCTCTGTGCTGAAACGTAAAAAGAAAAAAGTCAACAATCCCCTTTGTTTACATAGCAAATCTCACATGAAACCATTTATAAGGAGCCACGCTGTAACCCCCAGGTACCATACCTCTGTGGAACTGGGGTCTGTAGTGGTAATGGGGGCTCCCCAGAGAGTTCAGGAAGGTGGACAGGTTTCCACTGATGGCCAGAGAGAACACCAGCGTCACGCAGATCCAGAAGGGACCTGGACATACGGGGAACCAGGAGGTAAGGTTAGTCTGGGTAGAGGTGGTTCACATTACAACCTAAGATATGCAGAGTTTGGCAAACTGTCTTCCAGTTTCACAGCAATAAAAGTTAACATTCTAAGGTCCATTCTAATTCAGATCTAACTATCTAGGAACAATTGTATCTAAGCTATAGTGGTGATTTGTGTCCCATTACCATACAAATCTGGACTCGACTGGAGGGTGTGTTTGATGAAGTTCCGTCCTGGTAAAGGCATCACCGATCCCTTGACCCTGTCCAGCACCTGCATCCCATGACAGGAAGTCAGTCAACCAATTAACATTGTACAGCAACTAACACCACTACATTTACAGTTTCTATATGGCAGATGTTAAACAGCAACATATAGGCCAGTCACATGAGTGCAGATTAAACTGTTATTTCAAGCCTTTTGTACCTGCATTGTATCCACATTGAAGAACGACTGGTAGTACTCAAAGGTCCAGAAACCGCTAGTTTGTTTCTCCCCTCTTAGGAGCTGTAAACAGTAATGTCAATCAGTTATCCCCATATTGCTTGGTTTTTGGCTGTTTGTGCAAACGTCATTAAAGGCAATTTCAGATTATTAATGTAGCGATGTGATTGGACTCATTCATCGTCCTGACCTCTGAACTCTCCTCCTGTCCCTCATCATCGGACATGTCCAGTTTGATGTCCCCAGTGGCACCGGCCGGTGCCGTACTGCTGGAGCCAGACATACTGAGGGTGGAGGCCCCAGGGTCTGCTAACAATAGGTCAGTGGCCTCCTCAAACTCTAGAGGAGAGGAAGACAGGAGGTTAGAGTGAGGGAATGAGAGAGGAGGTGCGGGACAGTGGCAGTGAGAGATGTAGAGACAAGGAGAGAGGGGAAGAGGAGGTGAAAGGGGATAAACAGAGAGAGGAGGATGGGAGCCACTCCATGAGCTTCACCTTGGAACTTCAGATCATCTGGACTCGCCATGGTAACTCTGGAAAGATGACCACCACATGCAAAACCTGGAAGGAGATGAGAAAATGTACTCTTAACTGTTGAGTCTGACGTATGGCAACAGTCTGTTCTCCCAGATAGGGTAGCCTGCTAGCTTTTGCTACATATGGACAAGATGTTCTTTGTTGGCTGCCTTTTAAAGCATACGTAACAACATGTGTCGGCATGCGACATCGAATATGCAGGTGCAATTTTTTAATCTGACAAATGACAGATTGTGTTGATCTATTTGGCAGGCAAGCAGTCTGTGTGTCATGTTCATGCCTATAGTTTACTGTAACTCTAGCTAGCTAGATCCAGTCGTGATCCGAGACTTACCCGTTTGTCGCAGGAGGTTCTGTTGTGTTGTATCCGCAATGCGAGCCAGTCAGCTATGTTAGCAGTGCTGACACGACCACCTCGCTAGCCTGACAGCTGTCGAGCTAGCACTGTTGTCTCGCTTTATATCTCAATATCAACTCACCTAACAGCAGCAGCACATAGTTAAATATTTTTTTCAAATGTGTACTTCGTTGGATGCCTGAATAAACTAGCTAGCTAATGGTGTTAATTTCAACTACGGTGCACTAAATTATCATTATCACTCGCCAGTTCCACGTCACCTTTATGTACACGACGGATCTTGTGTTGGATCATCGTGTTCACGTGACCAGGTACAGACGGAAGATAATGCGGTGAGCCAAATGTGAGTGTTTTCTTTGTAATATGGGTGTTATCCGAATGTAAAAAATAAAAACATTTGTACTTACATTATATGTATTACTTTATAATGATATTACAGGGATTAAATGACAGTCTTTTTAAGCAGGACTGGATATTTGTTTATTTACGGGAAGAAAAAAAACAATACAACTTTTCACTGACATGCCATTTTGTCTCAATAAATTCAATTTTTTCACATTGGAAATTAATGTATTTTCCGACCCGCTGTGTTTTTCCGATCCGAGCCAGTCCGAGTCCGAATGTGAACTTCCGGAACGATGGGCTTCTGTCTGACGAACATGGCTGCCTCGTGGGTGCTCAGGAGATGGTGCTCCACCTCTGTAGCAGAAGCAGGAGCAGCACCCGTCAATGGCACCCGATGGGAGAGGTTGAAAAATAGCAAATTGGGTAAGAAATCGACCTATCTCTTGGTTGCTGTGTTAGCCCACCACGCCTTTACGAACCTGAACGAACTCATGATCTTTCTTGCTTAACGGTCTTGCCAAAGTCATTAATGAGGTAATCCGATTATGTGACATTACCTTCAAACAAACTGTATCACGTTGTGGCTTTTACACAAGTTAGATTTGAACATGTACTTCATACACGTCTATGTAAAGGCATTGTTAGCTGTTGATCCTTCACAGTTGCCCCTGCTTGCAATCACAGGGTGGAGGAAGGTACGTGACAGGTTATTGCTGTGACCTCTCTCTTGAGACAATCCCTGTCAGTTTGGAGATGCAATGCAATACAATACAGTGTTGGCACACAAAACATTATAATTGTGTGCATGCCTCACTGCCATGTCTAGGGATATGGTGTCAGTCTGTTTTGCCTTTGTTTTAGTAAACCATCTATATTATCTCGTGTGAATGCTGTCTGTATTTTTCTCACAATTCTCTCCCCTCTCAATCAGGTGTGTGGTTTAGCGGCATGTCCAGAGACTACAAGGAGGCGTGTCGTGAGATTGTGGTGGGTGCGTGGGAGAGGCCAATCAAAGCTTCCATCTACCTGAGCCTTCTGGGCGGAGCCGGCACCTGCATCTACACAAACCCCGACGACGCCTCCTTCGAGACCACCGTCCTGGATACAGCCAATCAGCTCGGGCTCCTGACGCCGTGGATACGCAGTGGAACATCGGATGGGCACGTGCAGAAGCTGGCGAAGCTTCGTAACGAGGGAAGGTTACGTCACCTCAGCCTGGGAGTGGTCTCACTCACCTACTTCGCCGATTACAACCCAGACGCCAGTCTTTACGAGGCCCAGTGCTCCAACCTCTCTATCCCCTGGAGGGAGCTCCACACGCGGGTACTGGACGTTGGTTTCGCAGGTCGCTGGTGGATCCTGGACCATAAGATGAAGGACTATGATGTGAACGACGAAGAGTTCAAGCAGCTGCCGCCTGCTATGGCCGCCACAGTGCCCCCTGGTGTCCAGGGGGTGGAGAATAACGAGAGGCTGCACAAAGAGTCATGGATGCCTCTGAAGACGGAGGAGAAGGAAAAGGTATCGGCAGCCGTAGGGGAGGAGGGGGGCATTGTAGAACAGATAAAGATGGATAGTTTAGATCTTGTAGAAACAATACAAATAAAGACAGGCATTGTAGCTCAACCACAGGAGATAGCTGACCAAGAACCACAGGAGCTGACGGAGACACAGGAGTAGCAGACACAAGCTCAAGCAAAGGCCTAATGGACTCACACATAATGAGATGGCTGAACAAGAATCTCTGAAAGGACATATTTATTGGATGTTGACAAGATGGTATGTGTGTATGAGTACCTTCTGCACTGTTTAACGTGTTATATAGCGCCTAAGCCTATTAACACTCTGGACTATAGCTACACATGACATGATGTTAAATAGATTACTGTTAACAGTTTATTAATGATACTTATTTGGTATATAGTGCTCTATACTGAGATATGATAATTGATGGCATGGTCAGCAACATGTTAAAGAGATTATCTAAACAGCCACTACAAAACGTGATATTCTCTGGCCCTTTTGAATTCGTTTTAGCCAGTAGTTCTGAAAGTAGCGCTCACGAGCTAAAAGTGGTCCCCGGAAATGGTGTACTACGTCACATGTGCACCATGTCATTGCTCTCGTTCTGCTGTGTGCATCTTGTTAGCTGTCACTAAAATAGTGAGGGGCTGAAGCTCATTAGCTAGAACTAGAATTGTTAGGGGGCTGGCCCATGTGGGGGAAACTGTAGGAAAATGGCGAAGCACAGCTTCCAGGAAAACAGTTGCTTTCAAACTAGGGATTTCGTGGTTAATTGAGGTGAAACAGTAATTCTGCTCATGGATTATGCCTGTATGAACTACACATTGACACATCCAGCCCAAAGCAGTAGGTTTAAAAAATACTTAGAAGTCGCCAAAGTTCCGGAGCACGTCTTTAACAATACAATAAACCTCCTGTAAATGGTCTGGATTTATTAATTATTGTCAAATTAAAGTACTATTGTAAGAATTTGAGTTTTGTGATGATCATTTCCTCTGAATACCTCCCCATGATTTGATCTTAGACAAAGCAGAGGTACTATCCAGGGAAAAATATACCAAGATTTTACATTTAAGTGGAACATGTAGCAATTTTGGATTCCTCCAGTCCAGACTGTTTTTTAATACTTTCCTCCTCAGGACTAATATCACAGTAGCATTAATTCTCAGTGTGTGACTTCTTCCATAAGAAGTGAGTGTTTGTCTCCCTGAGGTAAGTCTATCAGTATTTTTGCTGCCGCCTCTTCCTGGGATTATAGAAGCTGTGTATTGCTGTGCTGCCCTTCAGGCAGATAGAATGGACATCCTTTCTTCCTAACGTTTGAGAGTAATTATTCCGCTAATCGTATTGCCTTTGACCAACCTCCCTTATCTTTGTGGAGCTTAACTCATTTTGTGGAAAAATCCTCTCCAGATTAATCTCTCATACCCTTCTCTCTCTTTCACTCCATCTCTCTTCTCTCTCTGTTCATGTCTGTTATTGATCCTGCTGTTGTCTTGACACTGATCCTGCTTTGCCTCCAGTTACTGATCGCCATCTGATCTTTAGGATAGGATCATTCATCGTGGTCAGGGGCCATTCACACACGGACAGGGAGCTATTGAGGTCTGCAACACGAGTCAAGGTGGACTAATAGTCTCTCACACGAACAACTAGACTCTCAAACATTCTCAAACAGAACTAGACTCTCAAACATTCTCAAACAGAACTAGACTCTCAAACATTCTCAAACAGAACTAGACTCTCCAACATTCTCAAACAGAACTAGACTCTCAAACATGCTCAAGCAGAACTAGACTCTCAAACATGCTCAAACAGAACTAGACTCTCAAACATGCTCAAACAGAACTAGACTCTCAAACATTCTCAAACAGAACTAGACTCTCAAACATTCTCAAACAGAACTAGACTCTCAAACATTCTCAAACAGAACTAGACTCTCAAACATTCTCAAACAGAACTAGACTCTCAAACATGCTCAAACAGAACTAGACTCTCAAACATTCTCAAACAGAACTAGACTCTCAAACATTCTCAAACAGAACTAGACTCTCAAACATTCTCAAACAGAACTAGACTCAAACATGCTCAAACAGAACTAGACTCTCAAACATGCTCAAACAGAACTAGACTCTCAAACATGCTCAAACAGAACTAGACTCTCAAACATGCTCAAACAGAACTAGACTCTCAAACATTCTCAAACAGAACTAGACTCTCAAACATTCTCAAACAGAACTAGACTCTCAAACATTCTCAAACAGAACTAGACTCTCAAACATTCTCAAACAGAACTAGACTCAAACATGCTCAAACAGAACTAGACTCAAACATGCTCAAACAGAACTAGACTCTCAAACATGCTCAAACAGAACTAGACTCTCAAACATGCTCAAACAGAACTAGACTCTCAAACATTCTCAAACAGAACTAGACTCTCAAACATTCTCAAACAGAACTAGACTCTCAAACATGCGCAAACAGAACTAGACTCTCAAACATGCGCAAACAGAACTAGACTCAAACGTACTCAAACATGTCTAGACCTATATGCAGCCTACATCTCACTCAGCGCATGCCAGATGTGCATGATATCTCTGAGCAGCTCAGCAACATTATTGTATCTGGATGATGGCTACTTGCAAATACTCAGAGAAACATACACACTAAAAAAGGCAGCAGTTATCAGAGTACGAGTTTCAAAAGGTGACTGAGGGCCTGCCCTGAAGTTTGCCCCCTTTTGGATCTCGACCCTGAGGTCCAGATTCTTTGTAACCCAACCCCAGGATGGAACCAAAGACAAACCTGAAACTGACCCTTTTTTTTAACTAGACAAGTCAGTTAAGAACACATTCTTATTTACAATGACGGCCTACCCCGGCCAAACCCAGACGACGCTGGGCCAATTGTGCGCCGCCCTATGGGACTCCCAGTCATGTCCGGATATGATCCAGCCTGGATTCAAACCAGGGACTGCAGTGACGCCTCTAGCACTGAGATGCAGTGCCTTCGACCGCTGTGCCACTCCGGAGCCCAAAGGGGTCAAGAGGTGAAACAATTGTCATTTACAAACCACTGGTGAGGACGGTCGAATGTCACCTACGAGAGGCAGGTGTTCTGGATCAGAACTGCCTTAGTTGGAGGATTCATATTTTATGGTTCAAAACCCCTTGTCAAACCTAATGCTCATGAATAATACAAATGATTCAAACCAAACAGTCTTGTTTTTGGATGGATGCAGGTACTCATACACTCTGTTTATGTGTCAAGTCCACAGAACTAGAATGAGATTCTATTTCTATGGTCAAGTCAATATAGGCAGTGATAATACCAGTCTACAATCTCCTTTAAGACATAAATGGGTAAAACTGTTTAAATCAGCGTGGAATTCCTGTCATCCATCACCACTCTATTATCTCACATCCTTCTACCCAGCCGTCTCTCAATCCCCTTTCCCCTCCTCACATCCTTCTACCCAGCCGTCTCTCAATCCCCTTTCCCCTCCTCACATCCTTCCACCCAGCCGTCTCTCAATCCCCTTTCCCCTCCTCACATCCTTCTACCCAGCCGTCTCTCAATCCCCTTTCCCCTCCTCACATCCTTCTACCCAGCCGTCTCTCAATCCCCTTTCCCCTCCTCACATCCTTCCACCCAGCCGTCTCTCAATCCCCTTTCCCCTCCTCACATCCTTCCACCCAGCCGTCTCTCACATCCTTCCACCCAGCCGTCTCTCAATCCCCTTTCCCCTCCTCACATCCTTCCACCCAGCCGTCTCTCAATCCCCTTTCCCCTCCTCACATCCTTCCACCCAGCCGTCTCTCAATCCCCTTTCCCCTCCTCACATCCTTCCACCCAGCCGTCTCTCAATCCCCTTTCCCCTCCTCACATCCTTCCACCCAGCCGTCTCTCAATCCCCTTTCCCCTCCTCACATCCTTCCACCCAGCCGTCTCTCAATCCCCTTTCCCCTCCTCACATCCTTCCACCCAGCCGTCTCTCAATCCCCTTTCCCCTCCTCACATCCTTCCACCCAGCCGTCTCTCAATCCCCTTTCCCCTCCTCACATCCTTCCACCCAGCCGTCTCTCAATCCCCTTTCCCCTCCTCACATCCTTCACACCAGCCGTCTCTCAATCCCCTTTCCCCTCCTCACATCCTTCAACACCGGCCGTCTCTCAATCCCCTTTCCCCTCCTCACATCCTTCCACCCGGCCGTCTCTCAATCCCCTTTTCCCTCCTCACATCCTTCCACCTCCTCACATCCTTCCACCCAGCCGTCTCTCAATCCCCTTTCCCCTCCTCACATCCTTCCACCCAGCCGTCTCTCAATCCCCTTTCCCCTCCTCACATCCTTCCACCCAGCCGTCTCTCAATCCCCTTTCCCCTCCTCACATCCTTCCACCCAGCCGTCTCTCAATCCCCTTTCCCCTCCTCACATCCTTCCACCCAGCCGTCTCTCAATCCCCTTTCCCCTCCTCACATCCTTCCACCCAGCCGTCTCTCAATCCCCTTTCAATCCTTCCACCCAGCCGTCTCCCCCTTTCCCCTCCCACATCCTTCCACCCAGCCGTCTCTCAATCCCCTTTCCCCTCCTCACATCCTTCCACCCAGCCGTCTCTCAATCCCCTTTCCCCTCCTCACATCCTTCCACCCAGCCGTCTCTCAATCCCCTTTCCCCTCCTCACATCCTTCCACCCAGCCGTCTCTCAATCCCCTTTCCCCTCCCCTCACATCCTTCCACCCAGCCGTCTCTCAATCCCCTTTCCCATCCTCACATCCTTCCACCCAGCCGTCTCTCAATCCCCTTTCCCCCCTCACATCCTTCCCCCTTTCCCCCCTCACCTTCCAGCCAGCCGTCTCTCAATCCCCTTTCCCCCTCACATCCTTCCACCCAGCCGTCTCTCAATCCCCTTTCCCCCTCACATCCTTCCACCCAGCCGTCTCTCAATCCCCTTTCCCCTCCTCTCATCCTTCCACCCAGCCGTCTCTCAATCCCCTTTCCCCTCCTCTCATCCTTCCACCCAGCCGTCTCTCAATCCCCTTTCCCCTCCTCACATCCTTCCACCCAGCCGTCTCTCAATCCCCTTTCCCCTCCTCACATCCTTCCACCCAGCTGTCTCTCAATCCCCTTTCCCCTCCTCACATCCTTCCACCCAGCTGTCTCTCAATCCCCTTTCCCCTGTGCTCCCTTTCGACCGTGACTCCCAACCCCATCCCTCTCTCCTCCATTGACTGCTGATGGTCATTCTCTCTACCAGAGGGGTCAGTGTTGTCATTGTCAGTTTGTGTGGTCTATCAGCAGATGACCACTGCTTGTCAATCAGGCTGGTCTCATAGACTGGACATTACATAGTAAAGGAACATCTGGGACACTCAAATTAGTATGATATGTTACGTTTGGTTTATTTCTTTTAGTCACATGTCTGTGGAACCTGTTCAGTTTTATGTCTCAGTTGGTGAATCTGTTATGTTCATACAAATATTTACACATGTTAAGTTTGCTGAAAATAAACGCAGTTGACAGTGAGAGGACATTTCTTCAAATCAAATCAAAGGTTATTTGTCAAGTGCGCTGAATACAACTGGTGTAGTGAAATGCACAGTGAAATGCTTACTTACAGGCTCTAACCAATAGTGCATAAAAGCTATTAGGTGAACAATAGGTACGTAAAGAAATAAAACAACAGTAAAAAGACAGGCCATATACAGTAGTGAGGCTATATACAGTAGCGAGGCTATATACAGTAGCGAGGCTATATACAGTAGTGAGGCTATATACAGTAGCGAGGCTATAACAGTAGCGAGGCTACATACAGACACCGGTTAGTCAGGCTGATTGAAGTAGTATGTACATGTAGATATGGTTAAAGTGACTATGCATATATGATGAACAGAGAGTAGCAGTAGCGTAAAAGAGGGGTTTGGCGGGTGGTGGGTGGTGGGACACAATGTAGATAGCCCGGTTAGCCACTGTCTCGGAGCACTGGTTGGTCTGCCCAATTTAGGTAGTATGTACATGAGTGTATAGTTAAAGTGACTATTCATATATGATAAACAGAGTAGCAGCAGCGTAAAAAGAGGGGTGGGGAGGACACACAATGCAAATAGTCTGGGTAGCCATTTGATTACCTGTTCAGGAGTCTTATGGCTTGGGGGTAAAAACTGTTGAGAAGCCTTTTTGTCCAAGACTTGGCACTCCGGTACCGCTTGCCATGCAATAGTAGAGAGAACAGTCTATGGCTGGGGTCTTTAACAATTTTTAGGGCCTTCCTCTGACACCGCCTGGTTTAGAGGTCCTGGATGGCAGGCAGCTTAGCCCCAGGAATGTACTGCGCCGTACGCACTACCCTCTGTAGTGCCTTGCGGTCAGAGGCCGAGCAGTTGCCATACCAGGCAGTTATGCAACCAGTCAGGATGCTCTCGATGTTGCAGCTGTAGAACCTTTTGAGGATCTCAGGACCCATGCCAAATCTTTTTAGTTTCCTGAGGGGGAATAAGCTTTGTCGTGCCCTCTTCATGACTGTCTTGGTGTGTTTGGACCATTCCAGTTTGTTGTTGATGTGGACACCAAGGAACTTGAAGCTCTCAACCTGTCCACTACAGCCCGTCGATGAGAATTGGGGCATGCTCGGTCCTCCTTTTCCTGTAGTCCACAATAATCTCCTTAGTCTTGGTTACATTGAGGGATAGGTTGGTATTCTGGCACCACCCGGCCAGGTCTCTGACCTCCTCCCTATATGCTGTCTCGTCGTTGTCTGTGATCAGGCCTACCACTGTTGTGTCGTCTGCTAACTTAATGATGGTGTTGGAGTCATGCCTGGCCATGCAGTCATGAGTGAACAGGGAGTACAGGAGGGGACTGAGCACACACCCCTGGGGAGCTCCAGTGTTGAGGATCAGCGTGGCAGATGGGTTGCTACCGACCCTCACCACCTGGGGGTGGCCCGTCAGAAAGTCCAGGATCCAGTTGCAGAGGGAGGTGTTTAGTCCCAGGATCCTTAACTTAGTCATGAGCTTTGAGGGTACTATGGTGTTGAACGCTGAGCTGGAGTCAATGAATAGCATTCTCACGTATGTGTTCCTTTTGTCCAGGTGGGAAAGGGCAGTGTGGAGTGCAATAGGGATTCTATCATCTGTGGATCTGTTTGGGTGGTATGCAAATTGGAGTGGGTCTAGGGTTTCTGGGATAATGGTGTTGATGTGAGCCATTACCAACCTTTTAAAGCACTTCATGGCTACGGACGTGAGTGCTACGGATCTGTAGTCATTTAGGTAGGTTGCCTTTGTGTTCTTGGGCACAGGGACTATGGTGGTCTGCTTGAAACATGTTGGTGTTATAGATTTAATCAGGGACATGTTGAAAATGTCAGTGAAGACACCTGCCAGTTGGTCAGCACATGCCCGGAGCACACGTCCTGGTAATCCGTCTGGCCCCGCAGCCTTGTGTATGTTGACCTGTTTAAAGTTCTTACTCACGTCGGCTACGGAGAGCGTGATCACACAGTCAAACTGGAACAGCTGATGCTCTCATGCATGCCTCAATGTTGCTTGCCTCAAAGCTAGCATAGAATTTGCTGAGTTTAAATTTGTGTTAACCCCTCTACCATCTGGAGGATAAAACTGAAATTGTATGGCTTTCAGCTGAACGTGGGGGGGGGGTGGCGTTCCCTGAGGGGAACCCCTGGCTTCAACAGGTTTTAAGAAAGGGCGATACTTTAAACAAAATTTCATTTTCAATTAGTAGGAATTGAGAAGTTGTAATCTGTATAAAGGCAAAAAGGCCATTTTTGAACAATAATAATCTACTGGAAAACCATTTTGGGTTTGTCATATTAATTTTAATTCATAATATATCATACAAATTGTCATTTGTAACATATCATAAAAAATGGATGATGGACATTCACAAAGGAATACATACCATACCTGTCACATTAGCATAAATGATTCGGGAGACAGACACAGGAACGCGTAATATATTTTTTTTATTAAGCCCCAAATTATGGCATACCGTGTAAAGGCACGGGGACGACGACCAAACAAACACGTAACAAAAACACAGGGTTGAAACCAAACAAAAGAGAGAGGAGTACCTCTAATAAATAACACACGCGCACAATAATTAACACACTGGACAAGACCCGTAATCATCTGCACAATCCACAATGGCATGAAGGCCAAAACACACAGCGCAGGTACTCACACGCACCAACGGACATAGTAACAATAATGGACAGCCCAATGGGAACCAAAGGGCAAACTTATACAAGTACTAATCAGTAGAAATAGGGGACAGGTGTGCGTAATGAAAGTTCCGGAGGGATCCGTGACAATACCAAACATAACATATCATACTAATTTCAGTGGCCCGGATTTTCATTTACTATGTTACGCCTACCCCTCAGTCCAAGTTGCAGATCTATAGGATTAGGACAGGACCAGACGTACAGGATATTCAGCCTCATATTCTATACATGGATCGGGAGAAGACAACCATGATGTCATAGACTAAAGCGATGTTCTTCTGCTGCTCTTTTGGTTTGCCAGATTGTTATCTTATACAGATTTAGTGAACTCTCAAGTGTTTGTTGCAATGTAAGTGGTCCACAAAGAAGGAACAGCAATATCATGTCCAGTCCCGCATGGCCCAAGGTTGAGAGACACTGGAACAAGGAAAAGCTCTTATCCAGTTCCACTCATCAGTACAGGAATAGTCTCCGGAGAATGTTGGCATTGTTGTCCCATATCTTTTTCACATAATTCTTTAGGTGATTGTCTGGCCACCATGTTGGCCTCAATGAGCACAGCAGCACCAGCCCCATACACACTAACTAATCAATATGTAACTAAGGAAGGAGAGCAGATGATGGAGAGAGGGGTAGAGAGCAGGAGGAAGAGTAGAGGAACAATGATATTGGAGGAATGGTTTATCAATAACGCAGGGGAATTGTTCGGTTTTTAGGTTTATCCCACAAACAGCACGCTTATTTTTTATTTGGTTAGTTTTATTTCATGCAAATTACATTCATAAAATGTGAACCAATGCATCCATCCAAACTCTCTGGAAGATGCAAAACACAAGTAACAGTATTTTTTGTTTCACTTGCCATTTTTTGGCACATGGCTAAATTTAGATTTGTTTTAGTTTCTTTATCAAAGTAGTACGACTACAAAAGGAAACACCATAGCTCCAAATGTCTCCCAATAAATAATGACATGCCTGTGAGTCTATAGTCTTTCAGTTACAAAAGACTTGGAATAGAGCAGTATTTACATGATAGTATTATACAAAGGGGGTTAATAAATACTGTGTGTGTGTGTGTGTGTGTGTGTGTGTGTGTGTGTGTGTGTGTGTGTGTGTGTGTGTGTGTGTGTGTGTGTGTGTGTGTGTGTGTGTGTGTGTGTGTGTGCAAGAAAAAGAAAGAAAGAATAAAGATAGTGGAATGACAGGGATTAAGGGTGGCACGTGTATAAATATAAATGGAGTGTGAACATTTTTGAAGGTGGGAGAGAGAGGATGCAAGCACACACGAGAGGGAGAGAGAGGATGCAAGCACACACGAGAGGGAGAGAGAGGATGCAAGCACACACGAGAGGGAGAGAGAGGATGCAAGCACACACGAGAGGGAGAGAGAGGATGCAAGCACACACGAGAGGGAGAGAGAGGATGCAAGCACACACGAGAGGGAGAGAGAGGATGCAAGCACACACGAGAGGGAGAGAGGGATGCAAGCACACACGAGAGGGAGAGAGAGGATGCAAGCACACACGAGAGGGAGGGGATGCAAGCACACACGAGAGGGAGAGAGAGGATGCAAGCACACGAGAGGGAGAGAGAGGATGCAAGCACACACGAGAGGGAGAGAGAGGATGCAAGCACACACGAGAGGGAGAGAGAGGATGCAAGCACACACGAGAGGGAGAGAGAGGATGCAAGCACACACGAGAGGGAGAAAGAGGATGCAAGCACACACGAGAGGGAGAGAGAGAGCTGCAAGCACACACGAGAGGGAGAGAGAGGATGCAAGCACACACGAGAGGGAGAGAGGGGATGCAAGCACACACGAGAGGGAGAGAGAGGATGCAAGCACACACGAGAGGGAGGGGATGCAAGCACACACGAGAGGGAGAGAGAGGATGCAAGCACACACGAGAGGGAGAGAGGATGCAAGCACACACGAGAGGGAGAGAGAGGCTGCAAGCACACACGAGAGGGAGAGAGAGGATGCAAGCACACACGAGAGGGAGAGAGGGATGCAAGCACACACGAGAGGGAGAGAGAGGATGCAAGCACACACGAGAGGGAGGGGGATGCAAGCACACATGAGAGGGAGAGAGAGGATGCAAGCACACACGAGAGGGAGGGGATGCAAGCACACACGAGAGGGAGAGAGAGGATGCAAGCACACACGAGAGGGAGAGAGAGGATGCAAGCACACACGAGAGGGAGAGAGGGGATGAAAGCACACACGAGAGGGAGAGAGAGGATGCAAGCACACACGAGAGGGAGAGAGAGGATGCAAGCACACACGAGAGGGAGAGAGAGGATGCAAGCACACACGCGAGGGAGAGAGGATGCAAGCACACACGAGAGGGAGAGAGAGGAGGCAAGCACACACGAGAGGGAGAGAGAGGATGCAAGCACACACGCGAGGGAGAGAGAGGATGCAAGCACACACGAGAGGGAGAGAGAGGAGGCAAGCACACACGAGAGGGAGAGAGAGGATGCAAGCACACAGGAGAGGGAGAGAGAGGAGGCAAGCACACACGAGAGGGAGAGAGAGGATGCAAGCACACACGAGAGGGAGAGAGGATGCAAGCACACACGAGAGGGAGAGAGAGGATGCAAGCACACACGAGAGGGAGAGAGAGGATGCAAGCACACAGGAGAGGGAGAGAGAGGATGCAAGCACACACGAGAGGGAGAGAGAGGATGCAAGCACACACGAGAGGGAGAGAGAGGAGGCAAGCACACACGAGAGGGAGAGAGAGGAGGCAAGCACACACGAGAGGGAGAGAGAGGATGCAAGCACACACGAGAGGGAGAGAGAGGATGCAAGCACACACGAGAGGGAGAGAGAGGATGCAAGCACACAGGAGAGGGAGAGAGAGGATGCAAGCACACACGAGAGGGAGAGAGAGGAGGCAAGCACACACGAGAGGGAGAGAGAGGATGCAAGCACACACGAGAGGGAGAGAGAGGATGCAAGCACACACGAGAGGGAGAGAGAGGATGCAAGCACACACGAGAGGGAGAGAGAGGATGCAAGCACACACGAGAGGGAGAGAGAGGATGCAAGCACACACGAGAGGGAGAGAGAGGATGCAAGCACACACGAGAGGGAGAGAGAGGAGGCAAGCACACACGAGAGGGAGAGAGAGGATGCAAGCACACACGAGAGGGAGAGAGAGGATGCAAGCACACAGGAGAGGGAGAGAGAGGATGCAAGCACACACGAGAGGGAGAGAGAGGATGCAAGCACACACGAGAGGGAGAGAGAGGATGCAAGCACACACGAGAGGGAGAGAGAGGAGGCAAGCACACACGAGAGGGAGAGAGAGGATGCAAGCACACACGAGAGGGAGAGAGAGGATGCAAGCACACACGAGAGGGAGAGAGAGGATGCAAGCACACACGAGAGGGAGAGAGGGGATGCAAGCACACACGAGAGGGAGAGAGAGGATGCAAGCACACACGAGAGGGAGGGGATGCAAGCACACACGAGAGGGAGAAAGAGGATGCAAGAACACACGAGAGGGAGAGAGAGGATGCAAGCACACACGAGAGGGAGAGAGAGGATGCAAGCACACACGAGAGGGAGAGAGAGGATGCAAGCACACACGAGAGGGAGAGAGAGGATGCAAGCACACACGAGAGGGAGAGAGAGGAGGCAAGCACACACGAGAGGGAGAGAGGGATGCAAGCACACACGAGAGGGAGAGAGAGGATGCAAGCACACACGCGAGGGAGAGAGAGGATGCAAGCACACATGAGAGGGAGAGAGAGGAGGCAAGCACACACGAGAGGGAGAGAGAGGATGCAAGCACACACGAGAAGGAGAGAGAGGATGCAAGCACACACGAGAGGGAGAGAGGGATGCAAGCACACACGAGAGGGAGAGAGAGGAGGCAAGCACACACGAGAGGGAGAGAGAGGAGCAAGCACACACGAGAGGGAGAGAGGGAGGCAAGCACACACGAGAGGGAGAGAGAGGAGGCAAGCACACACGAGAGGGAGAGAGGATGCAAGCACACACGAGAGGGAGAGAGAGGATGCAAGCACACAGGAGAGGGAGAGAGAGGATGCAAGCACACAGGAGAGGGAGAGAGAGGATGCAAGCACACACGAGAGGGAGAGAGAGGAGGCAAGCACACACGAGAGGGAGAGAGGGATGCAAGCACACACGAGAGGGAGAGAGGGATGCAAGCACACACGAGAGGGAGAGAGGGATGCAAGCACACACGAGAGGGAGAGAGGGGATGCAAGCACACACGAGAGGGAGAGAGAGGATGCAAGCACACACGAGAGGGAGGGGATGCAAGCACACACGAGAGGGAGAGAGAGGATGCAAGCACACACGAGAGGGAGAGAGAGGATGCAAGCACACACGCGAGGGAGAGAGAGGATGCAAGCACACACGAGAGGGAGAGAGAGGAGGCAAGCACACACGAGAGGGAGAGAGAGGATGCAAGCACAGAGAAGGAGAGAGGATGCAAGCACACACGAGAGGGAGAGAGAGGGTGCAAGCAAACACGAGAGGGAGAGAGAGGATGCAACACACGAGAGGGAGAGAGGGATGCAAGCACACACGAGAGGGAGGGGATGCAAGCACACACGAGAGGGAGAAAGAGGATGCAAGCACACACGAGAGGGAGAGAGAGGATGCAAGCACACACGAGAGGGAGAGAGAGGATGCAAGCACACACGAGAGGGAGAGAGAGGATGCAAGCACACACGAGAGGGAGAGAGAGGATGCAAGCACACACGAGAGGGAGAAAGAGGATGCAAGCACACACGAGAGGGAGAGAGAGGATGCAAGCACACACGAGAGGGAGAGAGAGGATGCAAGCACACACGAGAGGGAGAGAGAGGATGCAAGCACACACGAGAAGGAGAGAGAGGATGCAAGCACACACGAGAGGGAGAGAGAGGATGCAAGCACACACGAGAGGGAGAGAGAGGAGGCAAGCACACACGAGAGGGAGAGAGAGGATGCAAGCACACACGAGAGGGAGAGAGAGGATGCAAGCACACACGAGAGGGAGAGAGGGGATGCAAGCACACACAAGAGGGAGAGAGAGGATGCAAGCACACACACGAGAGGGAGAGAGAGGATGCAAGCACACACGCGAGGGAGAGAGAGGATGCAAGCACACACGAGAGGGAGAGAGAGGATGCAAGCACACACGAGAGGGAGAGAGAGGATGCAAGCACACACGCGAGGGAGAGAGAGGATGCAAGCACACACGAGAGGGAGAGAGAGGATGCAAGCACACACGAGAGGGAGAGAGAGGATGCAAGCACACACGAGAGGGAGAGAGAGGAGGCAAGCACACACGAGAGGGAGAGAGAGGATGCAAGCACACACGAGAGGGAGAGAGAGGATGCAAGCACACACGAGAGGGAGAGAGAGGATGCAAGCACACACGAGAGGGAGAGAGAGGATGCAAGCACACACGAGAGGGAGAGAGAGGATGCAAGCACACACGAGAGGGAGAGAGAGGATGCAAGCACACACGAGAGGGAGAGAGGGGATGCAAGCACACACGAGAGGGAGAGAGAGGATGCAAGCACACACGAGAGGGAGAGAGAGGATGCAAGCACACACGAGAGGGAGAGAGAGGATGCAAGCACACACGAGAGGGAGAGAGAGGATGCAAGCACACACGAGAGGGAGAGAGGGGATGCAAGCACACACGAGAGGGAGAGGGGGATGCAAGCACACACGAGAGGGAGAGAGGGATGCAAGCACACACGAGAGGGAGAGAGAGGATGCAAGCACACACGAGAGGGAGAGAGGGGATGCAAGCACACACGAGAGGGAGAGAGGGGATGCAAGCACACACGAGAGGGAGAGAGAGGATGCAAGCACACACGAGAGGGAGAGAGAGGATGCAAGCACACATGAGAGGGAGAGAGAGGATGCAAGCACACACGAGAGGGAGAGAGAGGATGCAAGCACACATGAGAGGGAGAGAGAGGATGCAAGCACACACGAGAGGGAGAGAGGGGATGCAAGCACACATGAGAGGGAGAGAGAGGATGCAAGCACACATGAGAGGGAGAGAGAGGATGCAAGCACACACGAGAGGGAGAGAGAGACAGGGTGGAGGAGGGGCAGAGAGGGGGTATAGGGAGAAGCGGAGCGTGCACAATATTCATTCAAACTGACACAGGCTGCATGTCCTGGTTTGCACTTCCCACTCTCTCTCTCTCTCTCTCTCTCTCTCTCTCTCTCTCTCTCTCTCTCTCTCTCTCTCTCTCTCTCTCTCTCTCTCTCTCTCTCACAGACAGACAGACAGACAGACAGACAGACAGACAGGACACACACACATAGGCATGGAAACACCAGACAGTCTGCAGTTAAGTTTACAGCAGCAGGAAGAAGACATTGGAGAGGTGAAGAAGGAGAGAGAAAGAGTGATAGACCGGGGAGGGGAAGGAAGGAAATACAAAACAGGGAGAGGCACTGGGGGGGTGAAGGAGACGGATGAGTGAGAATAGAGAGAGAGAAATAGAGTGAGAGAAAGAGAGGGCAGAGTTTGCAAACGGGGAGAATAGAGGATGTAAAGGAGAGGGGCTAAAGGAAGGGATTGAAGACAGAGATAGAGGAATGCGGGGCGAGGGAGAGAAACAGGGCTTGGCGTACGGAGGGGGCAGAGAGGAGGAGAGAGAGACAGAGTGTCTGGCTGCATGTGTCGGGGCTGGACACAGGAGGACAGAGGGTAAGTGCATTCTACCTGCAATCTATCTTAAATCATTACAGTCATTTACTATTTTTATATCCTGCTTGTAATGTTGTATATAAAGTATATCTTCATGTTGTAAGGAAGGACATAGCACTTTCATAGATCTGGATATAACATCTGAGTGCATTGTCATCCTATGGAAGAGTTTCTTACAACCAGACATAAATATGATGTGACAAATGTGTCAAGGGCTGCTTGGACAGGAATGCATGATGCAGCTACTGGGGGCTATTTAATGGAGGCTTGCATGGCTCGTGTTTTAATATGCATCTATGTAGTCATGCATGGAGAACATTTTCACAATAGTATGAGTTCCAGCGAGTGAATTTATTTGTGGTGAGTGATTTCCATTCACACCTCAGAGTGTTTGTTATATGATAGTATGATAGTAGTGACAGTGCATGTTGTCGTCTTACCCATGTCGGTTTGATAGTACTAATTGAATCCCTGCCACTGAATGTGTCTGTTTTAGAGTGTTAGGCATAATACATTAACGTGTGTGTTGTGAGGGTTATTGATGAAGATGTCAGAGGTAATGGGAATGGTGATGGACCTTCCCCCTCGTCTGGGTGACTGAGTCTGTGTCTACCTGCCCCAGACTGGATCAATACTTTAATGCAATTGCCATTCACTTCAATTGGGACTGGTGCGCGTGCACGCACACACACACACACGCACGCATACGCACACACACTAACAAAAGTAAACGCAGACTTAGTGACTGTGTTGAAAATGACTATGCAAGTATGTAACACACAGAAGCTTCATGTGAAACACAGACACACACCCACACACAGTTCACAGTAATGGCGGTGGCTCCCTTGAACTCATTCACTATAGGGTCATGGGTTCAAGTCCCAGGTGGGAGGAGAAGTGGGGACGGGGGTTGGTCATGACCCTATCCTTCCTCTCAGACCCTCCCCCACTCTTCCTCACTTCACACTCCAGCCACCACAATGCTGAGACAGAGACCATCATCAAGGGCTGTAATCTGTCTTCTCATTCACATATATACACACGCATCTCACACACACACACACACCAATTCACTGACCCTGACATAGCAGTTCAGCAACATCAGACAGAGACCGAGTAAAACCCTGGCTTCCCCTTCGCTCTGTGTGTGTGTGCGTACATAAGTGTTTGCGTGTGAGGGTGTGTGAGGGTCGATGCTAAATGTTTATTTTGGTTGTTGTTAGCAGAGAGTTGTGCTAACAGTGGAGTGTTAAGTGTCCCCACTCCATCACTGTCTGTGTGGGTGCAATTAGCATGCTCTCTCTGTCTGCAATTTGTGTGGTTTGGTTTTCCTATCCTTGTGTGGACCAGAAGTCTGGGACCAGAAACCTTCACAAGGATAGTTAAACAAGTACAATTCAGACATTTGGCCAGTCCCCACAAGAAAAATGTTTTTTTAGGTTTAGGGGTTAGGTTTAGGGTTAAGGTTAAGAATAGGGCTAGAAATAAGGGTTAGGGGTTAGGTCTCGAGTTAGGGAACATAGGATTTTGAATAGGAATCAATTGTTTGGTCCCCACAAGGATAGTACAATAAATGTGTGTGTTAGACAAGTGGCTAAAACATTTTACTTCCAGCCCTGTATATATGTAGCCTACCAATATATGCATGTGTGTTTGTTTATGTGTGCAAATATATAAATAGCCTAGATGTTTTGGATATATGTATATGTTTATGTCTGTGGGTAATTATACATGTATAACGTGGGTTTTAATAAGTGTATAGGATACAGCTGTGTGTGTAAGTGGGGGTGTGCATGGGTGTTAGTATCTATTTAGATGTTTGTTGCTGGCGGTATGTCCATGTGATCTTGTTATGTGAGCAGCCAGCCCAGCCCCATGCAGGAGGAGTGCGGGAGCAGACAGACAAACACACGCATGGCCAAACCAGACAGACACACACAACCTCTCTTTCATAGGAAATGAGACCAGGTGACCTCTGACCATTCAGCCTGTCTGGAAACGCCAAGCCTGGAATCGATCAACACCCCCCTGCCCAGACTTTTTCCCTCCCTCCCTCCCTACCTCTACTCCTTCCAACCATTCCTCCTCTCCTTCCCCCCCACTTTCTCTCTACCCCGGTGACCCCCCTCACCCTTAACTCGCTCTCCCCTCCCCCACATACAGATGATCAACCCCACAGCGGCTATGCTATACCTCACTCAGCAGCACAGCAACCTCAAAACACTGAACAAGACCTACCGCTCCCTCTCTCTTCTTCTCCTCCTCTTGCTGGGTCTGAACCTCTGACCAAACACTGAACAAGACCTAACGCTCCCTCTCTCTTCTTCTCCTCCTCTTGCTGGGTCTGAACCTCTGACCAAACACTGAACAAGACCTACCGCTCCCTCTCTCTTCTTCTCCTCCTCTTGCTGGGTCTGAACCTCTCACCAAACACTGAACAAGACCTACCGCTCCCTCTCTCTTCTTCTCCTCCTCTTGCTGGGTCTGAACCTCTGACCAAACACTGAACAAGACCTACCGCTCCCTCTCTCTTCTTCTCCTCCTCTTGCTGGGTCTGAACCTCTGACCAAACACTGAACAGGACCTAACGCTCCCTCTCTCTTCTTCTCCTCCTCTTGCTGGGTCTGAACCTCTGACCAAACACTGAACAAGACCTACCGCTCCCTCTCTCTTCTTCTCCTCCTCTTGCTGGGTCTGAACCTCTGACCAAACACTGAACAAGACCTACCGCTCCCTCTCTCTTCTTCTCCTCCTCTTGCTGGGTCTGAACCTCTGACCAAACACTGAACAAGACCTACCGCTCCCTCTCTCTTCTTCTCCTCCTCTTGCTGGGTCTGAACCTCTGCTGGGTCTGAACCTTGACCAAACACTGAACAAGACCTACCGCTCCCTCTCTCTTCTTCTCCTCCTCTTGCTGGGTCTGAACCTCTGACCAAACACTGAACAAGACCTACCGTCTCCCTCTCTCTTTCTTCTCCTCCTCTTGCTGGGTCTGAACCTCTGACCAAACACTGAACAAGACCTACCGCTCCCTCTCTCTTCTTCTCCTCCTCTTGCTGGGTCTGAACCTCTGACCAAACACTGAACAAGACCTACCGCTCCCTCTCTCTTCTTCTCCTCCTCTTGCTGGGTCTGAACCTCTGACCAAACACTGAACAAGACCTACCGCTCCCTCTCTCTTCTTCTCCTCCTCTTGCTGGGTCTGAACCTCTGACCAAACACTGAACAAGACCTACCGCTCCCTCTCTCTTCTTCTCCTCCTCTTGCTGGGTCTGAACCTCTGACCAAACACTGAACAAGACCTACCGCTCCCTCTCTCTTCTTCTCCTCCTCTTGCTGGGTCTGAACCTCTGACCAAACACTGCACAGGACCCTGCTATGTCCCCAAAACATAAGGTAGGAGGCAAGTCTTTCTTTTTTTACCTTTAACTAGGCAAGTCAGTTAAGAACAAATTCTTCTTTACAATGACGGCCTACACCGGCCAAACCCGGACAATTGTGCGCCGCCCTACGGGACTCCCAATAACGGGCCGGCTGTGATACAGCCTGGATTCGAACCAGGATGTCTGTAGTGAAGCCTCAAGCACTAAGATGCAGTGCCTTAGACCGCTGCACCACTCGGGAGCATGTGTGTGAAATTGATGGCAATTTATGAGTTGTCATCTATACATGTCATTCTATATGCAAGTTAGATTTGGGATTTCCCACTGTACTTTGTTCAGTCAAATGTATTTTATAAAGCCATTTTTATATCCGCAGTTGTCACAAAGTGCTATACAGATACCCATCCTAAATCCCCAAAAGAGCAAGCAATGTTTTTGATCACTGCTTATGTGTACAGGTGTATGTAATCCGGATTGTGTGTTATGTTGCATTCTATATTGGGGTTTTATGTGTACAGGTGTATGTAATCCGGATTGTGTGTTATGTTACATTCTATATTGGGGTTTTATGTGTACAGGTGTATGTAATCCGGATTGTGTGGTTATGTTGCATTCTATATTGGGGTTTTATGTGTACAGGTGTATGTAATCCGGATTGTGTGTTATGTTGCATTCTATATTGGGGTTTTATGTGTACAGGTGTATGTAATCCGGATTGTGTGTTATGTTGCATTCTATATTGGGGTTTTATGTGTACAGGTGTATGTAATCCGGATTGTGTGTTATGTTGCATTCTATATTGGGGTTTTATGTGTACAGGTGTATGTAATCCGGATTGTGTGTTATGTTGCATTCTATATTGGGGTTTTATGTGTACAGGTGTATGTAATCTGGATTGTGTGTTATGTTATATTCTATATTGGGGTTTTATGTGTACAGGTGTATGTAATCCGGATTGTGTGTTATGTTATATTCTATATTGGGGTTTTATGTGTACAGGTGTATGTAATCCGGATTGTGTGTTATGTTATATTCTATATTGGGGTTTTATGTGTACAGGTGTATGTAATCCAGATTGTGTGTTATGATGTGTGTTATGTTATATTCTATATTGGGGTTTTATGTGTACAGGTGTATGTAATCCGGATTGTGTGTTATGATGTGTGTTATGTTACATTCTATATTGGGGTTTTATGTGTACAGGTGTATGTAATCTGGATTGTGTGTTATGATGTGTGTTATGTTACATTCTATATTGGGGTTTTATGTGTACAGGTGTATGTAATCCAGATTGTGTGTTATGATGTGTGTTATGTTACATTCTATATTGGTGTTTTATGTGTACAGGTGTATGTAATCCAGATTGTGTGTTATGATGTGTGTTATGTTATATTCTATATTGGGGTTTTATGTGTACAGGTGTATGTAATCCAGATTGTGTGTTATGATGTGTGTTATGTTACATTCTATATTGGGGTTTTATGTGTACAGGTGTATGTAATCTGGATTGTGTGTTAGTGTGTTATGAATGTTGTGTTTATGTTACATTCTATATTGGGGTTTTATGTGTACAGGAGTATGTAATCCAGATTGTGTGTTATGATGTGTGTTATGTTACATTCTATATTGGTGTTTTATGTGTACAGGTGTATGTAATCCAGATTGTGTGTTATGATGTGTGTTATGTTATATTCTATATTGGGGTTTTATGTGTACAGGTGTATGTAATCTGGATAGTGTGTTATGATGTGTGTTATGTTACATTCTATATTGGGGTTTTATGTGTACAGGAGTATGTAATCCAGATTGTGTGTTATGATGTGTGTTATGTTACATTCTATATTGGTGTTTTATGTGTACAGGTGTATGTAATCCGGATTGTGTGTTATGATGTGTGTTATGTTACATTCTATATTGGGGTTTTATGTGTACAGGTGTATGTAATCTGGATTGTGTGTTATGATGTGTGTTATGTTACATTCTATATTTGGGTTTTTATGTGTACAGGTGTATGTAATCCAGATTGTGTGTTATGATGTGTGTTATGTTACATTCTATATTGGTGTTTTATGTGTACAGGTGTATGTAATCCAGATTGTGTGTTATGTTACATTCTATATTGGGGTTTTATGTGTACAGGTGTATGTAATCTTGTGGTCCTTCTGTGGCTCAGTTGGTAGAGCATGGCGTTATGTAACGCCAGGGTAGTGGGGTTTTATGTGTACAGGTGACCACCCATTGTGTAGAATGTATGCACACATGACTGTAAGTCGTAATTGGATTGTGTGTTATGTTAAATTCATATATTATTTTATTATATTATTAATCTGGATTGTGTGTTACGTTATATTCTATATTGGGGACTTTTTAAACATGTATTTTTTCCATATTTACTAAGAAGCACCAGGTTACTGGTTTGCACCTATTACACACAGTAAAACATAGTAAAACAGGTTATGACACAGTAGGCTGTAGGCAGGTCTGATAGTCAATCTGTCTATAGCATTCATGTCCCAGTGAACATTCAACGCTGTCGGTGAGTTTGTGACTTTGAGAAACCATCGAGTGTTGAGTGTACCCTGCCTCTTGAGTTCACATCTTTGCACACACACTCGCACTAAAACACACACACACACACACACACACTCGCACTAAAACACACACACACACGCACTTAAACACACACACACACACACACACACTGGCACTAAAACACGCACACACACACACACACACACACACACACACTCGCACTAAAACACACACACACTCGCACTAAAACACACACACACGCACACACACTCACACTAAAACACACACACACACACACACACCTCATCTGGATTAGAGTACACACTGTAGCCCTTACCAAGATGGCTGCCAACGAGGTCCTTCAGTGAGCAGTGATGTTGCTATGAAAAGGCCTTATCTCTTCACCCACGATGATGTCATAAGGAAAAGGACCTATCTCTTCACCCACTATGATGTCATAAGGAAAAGGCCCTATTTCTTCACCCACTATGATGTCATAAGGAAAAGGCCCTATTTCTTCACCCACTATGATGTCATAAGGAAAAGACGCTATCTCTTCACCAACTCTCACAGAGCAGGGTCCCGGTTCACATTCATCGCTGTCGGTGGGTTTACATGCTTTGACTCGCCCGATGATGAATGACAACTGTGGCCAAGCCTGACCTAATTTCCCCCTGATGAAACATCCTTCATGTCTGCTGTCTGGATCTATCTGTCTGTCTTCCTGTCTGAAGGGATTAGTTATTACCTGTATATGATGATGAAACATCCTTCATGTCTGCTGTCTGGATCTATCTGTCTGTCTTCCTGTCTAAAGGGATTAGTTATTACCTGTATATGATGATGAAACATCCTTCATGTCTGCTGTCTGGATCTATCTGTCTGTCTTCCTGTCTAAGGGATTAGTTATTACCTGTATATGATGATGAAACATCCTTCATGTCTGCTGTCTGGATCTATCTGTCTGTCTTCCTGTCTGAAGGGATTTTAGTTATTACCTGTATATGATGATGAAACATCCTTCATGTCTGCTGTCTGGATCTATCTGTCTGTCTTCCTGTCTGAAGGGATTAGTTATTACCTGTATATGATTATGAAACATCCTTCATGTCTGCTGTCTGGATCTATCTGTCTGTCTTCCTGTCTGAAGGGATTAGTTATTACCTGTATATGATGATGAAACATCCTTCATGTCTGCTGTCTGGATCTAATCCGGATTGTCTGTCTTCCTGTCTAAAGGGATTAGTTATTACCTGTATATGATGATGAAACATCCTTCATGTCTGCTGTCTGGATCTATCTGTCTGTCTTCCTCTCTAAAGGGATTAGTTATTACCTGTATATGATGATGAAACATCCTTCATTTACATTTACATTTACATTTAAGTCATTTAGCAGACGCTCTTATCCAGAGCGACTTACAAATTGGTGCATACACCTTATGACAACCAGTGGAACAGCCACTTGCATCTAAATCTTGTTGGGGGAGAAGGGGGGTGAGAAGGATTACTTACCCTTACTTACCCTATCCTAGGTATTCCTTGAAGAGGTGGGGTTTCAGGTGTCTCCGGAAGGTGGTTTGCACCTCACACTGTCCTGGCGTAGTAAGGGAGTTTGTTCACATTGGGGGTAGAGCAGCGAACAGTTTTGATGGGCTGATGTCCCAGTGAACATTCAACGCTGTGGTGAGGTGACTTTGAGAAACCAGAGTGTGGATGACGCTGCCTCTTGTTTGGGTGTACACCTGACTAAAACAGAGCCTGGACACACTGAGGTGCACACACACGCACTCCCACACACACACTCCGTAAAACACGCACACACACACACACACACACACACACACACACACACACACACACACACACACACACACACACACACACACACACACACTTGTCTCGGACACTGGATTAAGTACACACTGTAGCCCTTACAAGATGGCTGCAGGTTAGCTATAAACCTTATCTCTTCACCAAGATGGCTGAACAGGTCCTTCAGTGAGCAGTGATATGATGTGCTATGAAAAGGCCTTATCTTTCACCCTGACGATGATGTCATAAGGAAAGGACCTATCTCTTCACCACTATGATGTCATTCCCTATTTCTTCACCCACTATGATGTCATAAGGAAAAGGCCCTATTTCTTCACCCACTATGATGTCATAAGCTGTCTGGCAGGGTCCCGGTTCACATTCATTCTTTGACTCGCCCGGATGAATGACAACTGTGGCCAAGCCTGACCTAATTTCCCCCTGATGAAACATCCTTCATGTCTGCTGTCTGGATCTATCTGTCTGTCTTCCTGTCTGAAGGGATTAGTTATTACCTGTATATGATGATGAAACATCCTTCATGTCTGCTGTCTGTCTTCCTGTCTGAAGGGATTAGTTATTACCTGTATATGATGATGAAACATCCTTCATGTCTGCTGTCTGGATCTATCTGTCTGTCTTCCTGTCTAAAGGGATTAGTTATTACCTGTATATGATGATGAAACATCCTTCATGTCTGCTGTCTGGATCTATCTGTCTGTCTTCCTGTCTGAAGGGATTAGTTATTACCTGTATATGATGATGAAACATCCTTCATGTCTGCTGTCTGGATCTATCTGTCTGTCTTCCTGTCTGAAGGGATTAGTTATTACCTGTATATGATGATGAAACATCCAGCCAACTGTCTGGATCTATCTGTCTGTCTTAGTAATCAAGACCTGTATATGATGATGACATCCTTCATGTCCTGGATTAGGACCTGCTGTCTGTCTTCCTGTCTAAAGGGATTAGTTATTACCTGTTGTATGATGATGAACATCTTCAGGAACTGGGACTATCTGTCTGTCTTCCTCTCTAAAGGGATTAGTTATTACCTGTTGATGATGACATCCTTCATGGTGTTGTCTGGATCATCTGTCTGTCTTCCGCTCTGGGAGGGGACACAATGGAGTTGTCACCTGTGATGATGAGATCATGTCTGCTGTCTGGATCTATCTGTCTGTCTTCCTGTCTGAAGGGATTAGTTATTACCTGTATATGATGATGAAACATCCTTCATGTCTGCTGTCTGGATCTATCTGTCTGTCTTCCTGTCTGAAGGGATTAGTTATTACCTGTATAAAAATTGTGATTTTGTCAAAGAGGTGAGATTTACTTTTCAATAAACACCCTAAAATGTATAACCTGAGAATTCTCATGTTGTATTTTATGAAATGTCATGATTTCACAGTATTCGCACACAAAAAAGGCTGGGTAAGGACATCAATGCAACACCTGTTTTTTCATGTGATGGTTACTCATAATTCATCCATGGAGTTTAAGTGAAGAGTCATTTTTACAGTACAGCCCTGTAAAACAATTAGAAATAAAGAGAAAAAGAGGTAAGAAGTTGACATAAAAAGGGTAGATAAAGAAAGGGAGAGTCTCCCTCAAATGAGATAAGAAGGAGAGAAGAGAAAGAGGGAGATTAGAGATGACAGAAAGAGGAGGAGCCATGTTTTTTCCTCCAGACAGCTCCAGTATATATACACTATATACACACTCACTCAAACACACAACACTGTCACTCTTACAACAAAAAACACACATTCACATACACTACACATGCACATAAACACATAACATACATAAGCATACCGATGCCACATAAACATACAGTACACACACACACACACACACACACACACACACACACACACACACACACACACACACACACACACACACACACACACACACACACACACACACACACACACACACACACACACACACACACACACACACACACACACACACACACACACGTTTACACTCACATGCTGCTGCTACTCTGTTCTTTTCCTTATTCTTATTATTATCTATCCTGATGCCTAGTCACTTTACCCTGCCTTCATGTACATATCTACGTCAAATACCTTGTTCCTCTGCACAGTGATATGGTACTGGTACTCCTTGAATATAGCTTCATTCTTTGTATTTTATTCCTCTTGTGCTAATATTTTTAGAAAATTGGATTGATTGATTGTCTATATGGCCTCCAGACAGCTCCAGTATGACTGTATGGCCTCCAGGCAGCTCCCGTATGACTGCATGGACTCCAGACAGTTCCAGTATGACTGCATGGCCTCCAGACAGCTCCAGTATGACTGTATGGCCTCCAGGCAGCTCCAGTATGACTGCATGGACTCCAGACAGCTCCAGTATGACTGCATGGCCTCCAGACAGCTCCAGTATGACTGTATGGCCTCCAGGCAGCTCCAGTATGACTGTATGGCCTCCAGACAGCTCCAATATGACTGTATGGCCTCCAGGAAGCTCCAGTATAACTGCATGGACTCCAGACAGCTCCAGTATGAATGTATGGCCTCCAGGCAGCTCCAGTATGACTGCATGGACTCCAGACAGCTCCAGTATGACTGCATGGCCTCCAGACAGCTCCAGTATGACTGTATGGCCTCCAGACAGCTCCAGTATGACTACTTGGCCTCCAGACAGCTCCAGTATGACTGTATGGACTCCAGGCAGCTCCAGTATAACTGCATGGCCTCCAGACAGCTCCAATATGACTGTATGGCCTCCAGGCAGCTCCAATATGACTGCATGGCCTCCAGACAGCTCCAGTATGACTGCATGGCCTCCAGGCAGCTCCAATATGACTGTATGGACTCCAGGCAGCTCCAGTATAACTGCATGGCCTCCAGGCAACTCCAGTATGACATGCTGAGCACTTGTTGGCTGCTTTTCCTTCACTCTGCGGTCCAAATCATCCCAAACCATCTCAATTGGGTTGAGGTTGGATGATTGTGGAGGCCAGGTCATCTGATGCAGCACTCTATCACTCTCCTTCTTGGTCAAATAGCCCTAACACAGCCTGGAGGTGTGTTGGGTCATTGTCCTGTTGAAAAACAAATGATAGTCCCACTAATTGCATGCCAGATGGGATGGCGTATTGCTGCAGAATGCTGTGGTAGCCATGCTGGTTAAGTGTGCCATGAATTCAAAATAAATAAATCACTGACAGTGTCACCAACAAAGCACCCCACACCTTCACACCATCACACCTCCCCCTCCATGCTTCACGGTGGGAACCACACATGCAGAGATCATCTGTTCTACTATTCTGCATCTCTCAAAGACACGGAACCAAAAATCTCAAATTTGGACTCAACAGACCATAGGACAGATCTCCACCAGTCCAATGACCATTGACCGTGTTTCTTGGCCCAAGCAAGTCTCTTCTTAGTATTGGAGTCCTCTAGTAGTGTTTGTTTTGCAGCAATTCGACCATGAAAGCCTGATTTTGTTACGTGTTTGTTTGGTCTTTGTCCTCGTGCCTTTACATGGCACGCTGTAATTTTGGGTAAAGAAATTTTAAAAACTATTACACATTCCTGCGCCTGATCCTTCACACAACGTGACTCTTTTTGTCTTTAAGTAATATATATATATATGATGGACTTTCTTTTCTCTTTGCTTATTTGAGCTGTTCTTGCCACAATATGGACTTGGTCTTTTACCAAATAGGGCTATCTTCTGTATACCACCTCTACGTTGTGACAACACAACTGATTGGGTCAAACGAATTAAGAAAGAAAGAAATTCGACAAAATAACTTATAACAAGGCACACCTGTCAATTGAAATGCATTCCAGGTGACTACCTCATGACGCTGGTTGAGCGACTGCCAGAGTGTGCAAATCAAAATCAAATCAAATCTTATCAGTCACATGCGCCGATACAACAGGTGAAGGAAGACCTTACAGTGAAATGCTTACTTACGAGCCCCTAACCAACAATGCAGTTTAAAAAAGAATACAGAAAAGAATAAGAGATAAAAGTAACAAGTAATTAAAGAGCAGCAGTAAATTAACAAAAGAGAGACTATATACAGGGGGGTACCAATACAGAGTCAATGAATAGACTGACGAGTTTCAGAAGAAAGATCTTTGTTTCTGGCCATTTTGAGCCTGTAATTGAACCCTCTGATGCTCCAGATACTCAACTAGTCTAAAGAAGGCCAGTTTTATTGCTTCTTTAATCAGAACAACAGTTTTTAGCTGTGCTAACATAATTGCAAAAGGGTTTTCTAATGATCAATTAGCCTTTTAAAATGATAAACTTGGATTAGCTAACACAACGTGCCATTGGAACACTGATGGCTGATAATGGGCCTCTGTACATCTATGTAGATATTCCTTTAAAAATCGGCCTTTTCCAGCTACAATAGTCATTTACAACATTAACAATGTCTACACTGTATTTCTGATCAATTTGATGTTGTTTTAATGGACAAAAAATGTGCTTTTCTTTAAAAAACAAGGACATTTCTAAGTAAACCCAAACTTCTGAACGGTAGTTGTCACGGTAGTGGTCTTAGTATTTTGTGTTTTCGTTATTTATTTGGTCAGGCCAGGGTGTGACATGGGTTTATTTTTGTTGTGTTTTCGTATTGGGGTTTTAGTAGGCATTGGGATGGCGGCTGAGTAGGGGTGTCTAGCATAGGTTGGCTGCCTGAGGCGGTTCTCAATCAGAGTCAGGTGATTCTCGTTGTCTCTGATTGGAAACCATATTTAGGTAGCCTAGGTTTCACTGTGTGTTTTGTGGGTGATTGTTCCTGTCTCTGTATTTGTTTTCACAAGATAGGCTGTATAGGTTTTCACGTTCCGTTTGTTGTTTTGTAGATTTAGTTATTTCATGTATCGTTCATTTTTTCATTAAAGAACATGAGTAACCACCACGCCGCATTTTGGTCCGACTCTCCTTCTACAGACGAACGTCGTTACAGTAGTGTATATTTTACACAATAAAGAAAATAAATTACGGGTCAACAGCTGAATATTGGTCCCAGTGTTGATGAAAGCTCAGAACGCTTATATTCTTGATCTGAGTTCTAATCGGGCCTGCCTCTTTGCGAACAAGTGGAGTAATGAACAGTGATTTGTTCGCTATGTTCACCTGCATTCCCCGGATTTGCCTCCTGGATTCTCCTTTATAACAGCGCGTTCACCACTCTTTCAAACGGCCAGTTCCGCCCTCTCACAGCACAGGCCAAGGTCCTGAGACATAAAACAAACTACCCTAGCTCGCAGTCAGCTCAAGTAGGTGAATATAGACACTGTGGATGTGAGATGCCGGTCAAAAGGCAATTTTTAAAAACGTCTCCCGACGTACTACAGACATCCCCCAAACAAACAAAAACCGACTCTTGGAGATTGACTGAACAAATAGTAGTTTATAGATATGTCAGTCAGGTGGCTGCCGGCAGAGACTTCTATTGCAGTAACATTGAAGGGCTCTGGCTAGTATTACTTAGCCAGCTAGAAGAATGAAGTATGAAGCTAACGTTAAATGGAGTCTACCTCAGCAGGAGCAAAAAATACTCTACTAGGTTCTCATAATAACCTTACTTTACAAAGAGTAGGATACTGAGACAGACAATGATGTGGTGCTGAGTGGTGAGGCTGAGCCAGGCTGCAATGCATGCAGGAGGAAGCACAGGAGACACAGAGAGAGGAAGGAAGCAGTAAGAGAGGTTGGTACAGTGGTTCCCAAACTAACAGTGGTTCCTAAACTAAACCCTGCTTATGGCCCTGAATAGGATGTCAAATGTAGTGCACTAGTACAGGTAAATGGCTGTCATCTCTGAGGCAGCACCTGTCAAAAGCTCTACCACAAAACCCTGAGCTGTGGTGGTTAGTGGTGGGGGTGACAGTACTTCAGGTCCCAGGGTAGGTTGATGTAACTGTGGTAATGTCCCTTAAAATAGCTGTCATCTGCTTCGGTTACTACATAGAAGCCTCTCCAAGCCAATGAAACAACAGAGGCAAACAGCCCCACCAATCAGAGACACACTTGAGGGGGCTTTGGGTTCTATATGAGCTTCTCTTTCAAACCATAAGCAAAATAATGAGGGGCGGCGCCTGAGGAGGCTTCAGTGAATGAAGTAACCTGGTCCAGGGCGTATCTCAATAGAATAGTCTGAAGTGGCTTCCTTACATTTACATTTACATTTAAGTCATTTAGCAGACGCTCTTATCCAGAGCGACTTACAAATTGGTGCATACACCTTATGACAACCAGTGGAACAGCCACTTGCATCTAAATCTTGTTGGGGGGAGAAGGGGGGAGAAGGATTACTTACCCTTACTTACCCTATCCTAGGTATTCCTTGAAGAGGTGGGGTTTCAGGTGTCTCCGGAAGGTGGTGATTGACTCCGCTGTCCTGGCGTCGTGAGGAGTTTGTTCCACCATTGGGGGCCAGAGCAGCGAACAGTTTTGACTGGGCTGAGCGGGAACTGTACTTCCTCAGTGGTAGGGAGGCGAGCAGGCCAGAGGTGGATGAACGCAGTGCCCTTGTTTGGGTGTAGGGCCTGATCAGAGCCTGGAGGTACTGAGGTGCCGTTCCCCTCACAGCTCCGTGGCGAGCACCATGGTCTTGTAGCGGATGCGAGCTTCAACTGGAAGCCAGTGGAGAGAGCGGAGGAGCGGGGTGACGTGAGAGAACTTGGGAAGGTTGAACACCAGACGGGCTGCGGTGTTCTGGATGAGTTGTAGGGGTTTAATGGCACAGGCAGGGAGCCCAGCCAACAGCGAGTTGCAGTAATCAAGACGGGAGATGACAAGTGCCTGGATTAGGACCTGCGCCGCTTCCTGTGTGAGGCAGGGTCGTACTCTGCGGATGTTGTAGAGCATGAACCTACAGGAACGGGACACCGCCTTGATGTTAGTTGAGAACGTCAGGGTGTTGTCCAGGATCACGCCAAGGTTCTTAGCGCTCTGGGAGGAGGACACAATGGAGTTGTCAACCGTGATGGCGAGATCATGGAACGGGCAGTCCTTCCCGGGAGGAAGAGGAGCTCCGTCTTGCTGAGGTTCAGCTTGAGGTGGTGATCCGTCATCCACACTGATATGTCTGCCAGACATGCAGAGATGCGATTCGCCACCTGGTCATCAGAAGGGGAAAGGAGAAGATTAATTGTGTGTCGTCTGCATAGCAATGATAGGAGAGACCATGTGAGGTTATGACAGAGCCAAGTGACTTGGTGTATAGCGAGAATAAGAGAGGGCCTAGAACAGAGCCCTGGGGGACACCAGTGGTGAGAGCGCGTGGTGAGGAGACAGATTCTCGCCACGCCACCTGGTAGGAGCGACCTGTCAGGTAGGACGCAATCAAGCGTGGGCCGCGCCGGAGATGCCCAACTCGGAGAGGGTGGAGAGGAGGATCTGATGGTTCACAGTATCGAAGGCAGCCGATAGGTCTAGAAGGATGAGAGCAGAGGAGAGAGAGTTAGCTTTAGCAGTGCGGAGCGCCTCCGTGATACAGAGAAGAGCAGTCTCAGTTGAATGACTAGTCTTGAAACCTGACTGATTTGGATCAAGAAGGTCATTCTGAGAGAGATAGCGGTAGAGCTGGCCAAGGACGGCACGCTCAAGAGTTTTGGAGAGAAAAGAGAGAAGGGATACTGGTCTGTAGTTGTTGACATCGGAGGGATGAGTGTAGGTTTTTTCAGAAGGGGTGCAACTCTCGCTCTCTTGAAGACGGGAGGGACGTAGCCAGCGGTCAGGGATGAGTTGATGAGCGAGGTGAGGTAAGGGAGAAGGTCTCCGGAAATGGTCTGGAGAAGAGAGGAGGGGATAGGGTCAAGCGGGCAGGTTGTTGGGCGGCCGGCCGTCACAAGACGCGAGATTTCTCCTTGTTCCCTCTCCTTAATCAGAACTGATCTAAAAGGAGAAGACATCTGAAAACATTATGGTTTAAGCCCACACAACGGACCTTCTCCTTAATCTGAACTGATCTAAAAGGAGAAGACATCTGAAAACATTATGGTTTAAGCCCACACAACGGACCTTCTCCTTAATCTGAACTGATCTAAAAGGAGAAGACATCTGAAAACATTATGGTTTAAGCCCACACAACGGACCTTCTCCTTAATCTGAACTGATCTAAAAGGAGAAGACATCTGAAAACATTATGGTTTAAGCCCACACAACGGACCTTCTCCTTACAAGGTCAATGCATGCAAAAGGAGAGAGAGCAACTTCGGACTATTGGCAAACACAGCATTTCCTGCAAAGCTGACTGCCTCCACACACAGTCTAGTCCTCTTTGACCCCCCATGACCTATGACCCCTGTTCATTATCTGAAGCATCTTCTGCCACGGTGGCTCAGGAGCAATTAGTGGAGCTGCAGTGATCATACATAACACTATAACTGACTTGGATTGGATCTGTACAGCCCCAAGAGAGAGAGAGAGAAATGTTATGCCAAGGATTGGATTGAGAGAGCGAGAGAGACAGAGAGAGACAGAGAGAGAGAAATGTCATGCAAAGGATTGGATTGAGAGAAAGAGGCCCCAGACTCCACTGATAAGCAGACATGCTAGCTAATGTGAAAACAGCAGGTCTGTGCCTGTGTGTGTGTCTCTTTACAGTCCCTGCTGTTCAATAAGGTGTATTTTTATCTGTTTTTTAAATCTGATTCTACTGCTTGCATCAGTTACCTGATGTGGAATAGAGTTCCATGTAGCCATGGCTCTATGTAGTACTGTGCGCCTCCCATAGTCTATTCTTGACTTGGGGATTGTGAAGAAACTGCTGGTGGCATGTCTTGTGGGGTAAGCCTGGATGTCCGCGCTGTGTGCTAGTAGTTTAAACAGACGCCCGTTTGCATTCAGCATGTCAACACTTCTTACAAAAACAAGTAGTGATGAAGTCAATCTCTCCTCCACTTCAAGTCATGAGAGACTTACATGCATGTTATCAATGTTAGCTCTCCGTATACATTTAAGAGCCAGCCGTGCTGGCGTTCTGAGCCAATGTTCCTTAGTCCCTCTTTGTGGCACCTGACTACACGACTGGACAGTAGTCTAGGTGTGACAAAACTAGGGCCTGTAGGACCTGCCTTTGTTACGCCCCTGAAAACAGGGGAGAAATAATCACGAGAGTGATACGGTGTTGTATTCTCAAGTCAACATTTAGTTCAATGAGAAAAGACCGCGAATTTCCCCAGGAATATGCGTGGAGACCAGAGCAATCGATCTCCGGCTCATTAGCTTAAGAGCATTTCGTAGATCACAGATTAACACTTTTAGGCACCACAAAATAAAGTAATCAATATAACGTTTACACATTACTCCCACAATTCGTACCCTTTGACAGATTTGAACTTTAACACAATTATATGAATGTTATCAATCTCTATCAACTAATACTGAATGCATCTTTTTAACCTTAGATGTTTTAAGATCCTCACATACTTTGAACTTACTAATACTTTTCAATGTATAACAGGCTATGAATATGTCCTTTAACCTGTCACACCTTGTTGACAATGTTGTTAAGAAGGCAGAGCAGCGCTTTATTATGGAGAGACTTCTCCCCATCTTAGCTACTCTTGCATTAACATGTTTTGACCATGACAGTTTACAATCCAGGGTTACTCCAAGAAGTTGTAACCTCAACTTGCTCAATTTCCACATTATTCATTACAAGATTGAGGTGAGTTGAGGTTTAGGGTTTAATTAATTATTTGACCCAAACACAATGCTTTTAGATTTTGAAATATTTAGGACTAACTTATTTCTTGCCAACCATTCTGAAACTGACTGCAGATCTTTGTTAAGTGTTTAAGTAATTTTACTGGATCTAGTAGCTGACATGTGAAGTGTTGAGTCATCCACCACATACATAGACACACTGCCATGTCATTAGTAAAGATGAAAAAAGTAAGGGACCTACACAGCTGCCCTGGGGAATTCCTGATTCTACCTGGATTATGCTGGAGAGGCTTCCATTAAAGAACACCCTCTGTGTTCTGTTAGACAGGTAACTCTTTGTCAACCATATACTGTAGCAGACTATGATCGATAATGTCAAAAGCCACACTGAATACTAACAAACATTATCATCAATTTCTCTCCGCTAATCATCAGTCATTTGTGTAAGTGCTGTGCGTGTTGAATGTCCTTCCCTATAAGCGTGCTGAAAGTCTGTTGTTTACTGTAAAATAGCATTGCATCTGATCAAACAATTTTTTCACAAAGTTTACTAAGGGTTGGTAACAGACTGATTGGTCGGCTATTTGAGCCAGTAAAGGGGGCTTTACTATTCATGGATAGCGGAATGACTTTTGTTTCCTTTTAGGCCTGAGGGCATATGCTTTCTTGTAGGCTTAGATTGAAGATATGGCAAATAGAAGTGGCAATATCGTCCGCAATTATCCTCAGTAATTTTCCATCCAAGTCGTCAGACCCAGGTGGCTTTTCATTGTTGATGGACAACTAAAATTGTTTTACCTCTTCCACACTCCCTTTTCGAGTGAATTCAAAATTACAATGCTTGTCTTCCATAATTTGCTCAGTTATACTTGGATGTGTAGCGTTGGCATTTGTTGCTCACATTTCATGTCAAGTTAGCAAATTTTGCCAATGAAAAATCATTAAGGTAGTTGGTAATATCAGGGATTTCTGTGATGAATGAGCCATCTGATTCTATGAATGATGGAGCTGAGTTTGCCTTTTTGGCAAAAATTGAATTTAAGGTGCTCCAAAGCTTTATCATTATGGTTAGTGACAGAGACAGGGACTGGCTGGTTGAAAGCTGCTTTTTCATTAGCTTTAAGGCGTGGGTCTGTGGAGTCTAGGGCCTCTCTCTTTCCCCCCCCTCTCTCTATCTTCCTTTTCTCTCTCCCATGCACAGGCCTACTCCTGTCCCTCTGCAGTCAGTCGGGTGTAAATCACAGTGAACACATGCTCATAAACCAGCGATATGAGGCCACACCTCACCCTACTCCTCTACACCAACCCACAGCCTTCCTTCCTCTCTTTCTCTAATAACGCCTTCAATCTCTCTACCATCTCCTTTCTCTCTCTCTCTCTCCCTCGCTCTCTCACAACTCCTCATATCCTCTTCACCTTATGATATCTCAGTCTTGTTACCCTTTTTCCACGCCTCACTTTCACATCTCCCTCACTCACAGCATCTGTCACTCTTCTGCCTCACTCCATCCCTTCCACACAACTCTCTCTGTCCTTCTCACCCGCTCCCACTCTATCTCTCTGTCTCCCCCATACCTATGTCTCTTTTGCTCCCTTCCCATTCTCCCTATCGCTCTCTGCCTCTCTCTCTCTCTCTCTCTCTCTCTCTCTCTCCCTGTCTGTCTCTCTCTTTCTCACTCCAACCAGCCTTCCCTTCCTTCCTCTCTCTCTCTTTCCTGCAGTTTTATGATCTTCAGCTGGGAGGTCAGTCACAGTACCAAGAGCACAAGGAGAGGGCAAACGAGTCAAAGCCAGGATCAGCTGATTTGGCTACTTCTACATGTCCTAGTCTTTTAAAGGCGTCCTTTGTTAATACAATAATAACGGAGTGCTTGATAATTCTGTAAATATGTGTGCATGTTGAGCATTGCATGACTGGTAGTGGTATCCTGTAACTGTGTTTTTTAAATAAATGTAGGCCTACAGTATGTGTGTGCTCTCCACTAAGAGCAGGAGAGGACAACCCCACAGCCAACATCCATGTAAACACTCCTAAACAACACACACCATCAAAGCTGCCACCATCTCCCTTAAGCTGAAACACAAGCCATTCATACCCGACTGAGATGACGATTGACGGCCTGGGACTATACCTGTTGTTCCAGTGATCCCCTTAGGAACCAGTTCAATGGCTTCTAATTTGGAATCGGAAGGCTTGTCAATTCAATCTACTGATCTCCAACTGCCACCCAACATTGAGGGGGTGAAACTCTTGTGACCTGTTGTCACAAACACACAGAGTACACAGATACAGTGTACTCACAAGTGACAGTAATACAGCGTTCCAAAATCAGTCTAAGAGTGTTCACTATGGCAGCAAAAAAGAAAATACTCCAAAAAGGAAAAACAATGGCAGCAGAAATGGGAAAGAGAGAGAATGTATATCTGAGTGTGAGAAAGAGAGAATGTATATCTGAGTGTGAGAAAGAGAGAGTGTATATCTGAGTGTGAGAAAGAAAGAATGTATATCTGAGTGTGAGAAAGAGAGAGTGTATATCTGAGTGTGAGAAAGAGAGAATGTATATCTGAGTGTGAGAAAGAGAGAATGTATATCTGAGTGTGAGAAAGAGAGAATGTATATCTGAGTGTGAGAAAGAGAGAATGTATATCTGAGTGTGAGAAAGAGAGAATGTATATCTGAGTGTGAGAAAGAGAGAATGTATATCTGAGTGTGAGAAAGAGAGAATGTATATCTGAGTGTGAGAAAGAGAGAATGTATATCTGAGTGTGAGAAAGAGAGAATGTATATCTGAGTGTGAGAAAGAGAGATGTATATCTGAGTGTGAGAAAGAGAGAATGTATATCTGAGTGTGAGAAAGAGAGAATGTATATCTGAGTGTGAGAAAGAGAGAATGTATATCTGAGTGTGAAAGAGAGAATGTATATCTGAGTGTGAGAAAGAGAGAATGTATATCTGAGTGTGAGAAAGAGAGAATGTATATCTGAGTGTGAGAAAGAGAGAATGTATATCTGAGTGTGAGAAAGAGAGAATGTATATCTGAGTGTGAGAAAGAGAGTATATCTGAGTGTGAGAAAGAGAGAATGTATATCTGAGTGTGAGAAAGAGAGAATGTATATCTGAGTGTGAGAAAGAGAGAATGTATATCTGAGTGTGAGAAAGAGAGAATGTATATCTGAGTGTGAGAAAGAGAGAATGTATATCTGAGTGTGAGAAAGAGAGAATGTATATCTGAGTGTGAGAAAGAGAGAATGTATATCTGAGTGTGAGAAAGAGAGAATGTATATCTGAGTGTGAGAAAGAGAGAATGTATATCTGAGTGTGAGAAAGAGAGAATGTATATCTGAGTGTGAGAAAGAGAGAATGTATATCTGAGTGTGAGAAAGAGAGAATGTATATCTGAGTGTGAGAAAGAGAGAATGTATATCTGAGTGTGAGAAAGAGAGAATGTATATCTGAGTGTGAGAAAGAGAGAATGTATATCTGAGTGTGATGTATATCTGAGTGTGAGAAAGAGAGAATGTATATCTGAGTGTGAGAAAGAGAGAATGTATATCTGAGTGTGAGAAAGAGAGAATGTATATCTGAGTGTGAGAAAGAGAGAATGTATATCTGAGTGTGAGAAAGAGAGAATGTATATCTGAGTGTGAGAAAGAGAGAATGTATATCTGAGTGTGAGAAAGAGAGAATGTATATCTGATGTATATCTGAGTGTGAGAAAGAGAGAATGTATATCTGAGTGTGAGAAAGAGAGAATGTATATCTGAGTGTGAGAAAGAGAGAATGTATATCTGAGTGTGAGAAAGAGAGAATGTATATCTGAGTGTGAGAAAGAGAGAATGTATATCTGAGTGTGAGAAAGAGAGAATGTATATCTGAGTGTGAGAAAGAGAGAATGTATATCTGAGTGTGAGAAAGAGAGAATGTGTATCTGAGTGTGAGAAAGAGAGAATGTATATCTAAGTGTGAGAAAGAGAGAATGTATATCTGAGTGTGAGAAAGAGAGAATGTATATCTGAGTGTGAGAAAGAGAGAATGTATATCTGAGTGTGAGAAAGAGAGAATGTATATCTGAGTGTGAGAAATAGAGAATGTATATCTGTGTGAGAAAGAGAGAAACTGAGATTATGTAAAGTGCTTTGGTCATCCCCAGTCTGCACACGCACAGGGGACCTGCATCACAGAGCCAGGAGAGCAAAGTCATAGCTCATCTCATAGCCCACCAGTGTGCTGGGGGGGTTGTCTGGGAGGAAAACAATACATACTGTATGGATGCTGTGAGTCTGAGACTGGGATGTGACTCTCATACCAAATGTACGTTTTTAGCCTACAGTTAAATGGTCTATTATGAAAACCCTTTCTGTTATTCTGAGTGAAGAGATATCGATTCAAAGTCCACCACACCTCTGTTGTTGATACATGCTAGGCCACCACCACATATACAGTGACTTCAGAAGTATTCATTATCCTTGACTTATTCCACATTTTGTTGCGTAATCGCCTGAATTCACCCATCTACACACAATACCCATTAAAGACAAGATGAAAACATGTTTTTATTAATTTTTGCAAATTTATCGAAAAGGAAATACAGAAATATCTAATTTCCCTAAGTATTCACATGCCCGAGTCAATACTTAGTAGAAGCACCTTTGGCAGAAAGTACAGCTTTGAGTTGTCTTAGGTAGGTCTATATCAGCTTTGTGTTGTCTTAGGTATGTCTATATCAGATTTGTGTTGTCTTAGGTATGTCTATATCAGCTTTGAGTTGTCTTAGGTATGTCTAGATCAGATTTGAGTTGTCTTAAGTACGTCTATATCAGCTTTGTGTTGTCTTAGGTATGTCTATATCAGCTTTGTGTTGTCTTAGGTATGTCTATATCAGCTTTGTGTTGTCTTGGGTATGTCTATATCAGCTTTGAGTTGTCTTAGATATGTCTATATCAGCTTTGAGTTGTCTTAGGTATGTCTATATCAGCTTTGTGTTGTCTTAGGTATGTCTATATCAGCTTTGAGTTGTCTTAGATATGTCTATATCAGCTTTGTGTTGTCTTAGGTATGTCTATATCAGCTTTGTGTTGTCTTAGGTATGTCTATATCAGCTTTGAGTTGTCTTGGGTATGTCTATATCAGCTTTGTGTTGTCTTAGGTATGTCTATATCAGCTTTGTGTTGTCTTAGGTATGTCTATATCAGCTTTTAGTTGTCTTAGGTATGTCTATATCAGCTTTGTGTTGTCTTAGGTATGTCTATATCAGCTTTGTGTTGTCTTAGGTATGTCTATATCAGCTTTGTGTTGTCTTAGGTATGTCTATATCAGCTTTGTGTTGTCTTAGGTATGTCTATATCAGCTTTGTGTTGTCTTAGGTATGTCTATATCAGCTTTGAGTTGTCTTAGGTATGTCTATATCAGCTTTGTGTTGTCTTAGGTATGTCTATATCAGCTTTGTGTTGTCTTAGGTATGTCTATATCAGCTTTGAGTTGTCTTAGGTATGTCTATATCAGCTTTGTGTTGTCTTAGGTATGTCTATATCAGCTTTTAGTTGTCTTAGGTATGTCTATATCAGCTTTGTGTTGTCTTAGGTATGTCTATATCAGCTTTGAACATTTGGATTTGGGCATTTTTCCCCATTCTTCCTTGCATATTTTCTCAAGCTCCATTAAGTTAGATGAGGAGCAGCGGTGAACAGCAATCTTCAAGTTTTTCTACAGATTTTCAATGAGATTTAAGTCTGGGCTTTGGCTGGGCCATTTAAAGACTTTCACATTCCTGTTCTGAAGCCTTTTCAGCATTATTTTGGCTGTATACTTGGGGTCATTCGCCTGTTGGGACATAAATCTTCTCCCAGGTCTAAGGTCATTTGCACTCTGAAGCAGGTTCTCATCAAGGATATGCCTGTATTTGACTTCATTCATTGTTCCCTTTATCCTCCTTTTATCCTTATCAGTATCCCAGTCCCTGCTGCTGAAAACCATCCCCACAGCATAATGCTGCCACCACCATGTTTTATGGTAGGGATGATTTTTGACGGATGATGAGCTGTGCCTGGTTTTCTCCAGACTTTGCATTCAGGCCAAAGTGTAAAACTATTGTCTCATCAGACCACATAATGTTATGCCTTATTCTCTGAGTATTTCACGTGCCTTTTTGCAAGCTCCAGGTATGCGTCATGTGCCTATTTCTCAGGAGTGGCTTCTGTCTGGCCACTCTCCCATAACGCCCAGATTGGTGTTGTGCTGTAGAGACTGTTCTGGCAGTTTCTCAAATATCAGCCGAGGAACTCTGTATTTCTGTCAGAGTACACATTGGGTTCTTGGTCACCTCCCTGACCAAGTTCCTTCTTGCCCAGTTGCTCAGTGTGGTCAGATGGCCAGCTCTAAGCAGACTCAGGGTAGTTCCATTTCCCAATGACAGAGACCACTGTGGTCTTGGGAACTTTCAACACTCTATAAATAGTTGTTACCCTTCCCCAGATATATGCCTCATCACAAATCTATTTCGTAGATCTATGGATAGTTCCCTGGACTTGGTATAGTTTCTTCTCTGACATGCACTGTCAACTGTGGGACCTTAAATAGAAGGTGTGTTTCTTACTAAATCATGTCCAAACAATTGAATTGGCCACAGGTGGACTCCAATCAAGTTGTAGTGACATCTCAAGGATGATCAAAGGAAATTGGAGCTCCATTTGGAGTTTTATTCCAAAGGGGGGTGAATACTTATGTAAATGAGATATTTCTGTATTTTATTTTCAAAATATTTGCTAAAATTTCAAAAAACATGTTTTCACTTTGTCATTATGGGGTATTGTGTGTAGATGGGTTAGAAAAAAAACGATTTAATCCATTTTGAATCCAGGCTGTAACAAAACAAGATGTGTAATAAGTCAAGGCGTGTTAATGCTTTCTGAAGGCACTGTATGTAGTTACATGGTTATAAACCGTTTTGCTTTTTGTTTCCATTCATTCATGTCATCATGCATGAACAGAAGTGAAGGCTCTCTAGTCTGTGACAAGAGGTCTGGACCTTTATGGCACACATGAAGTAGTTCACTGGGCTGGCTAGATGCAGTGGCTGTTCCAGCCTGTGGATTCTTCCTCTAAACATTAAACAGATGCTTTAATCCAGAGTTGACAGGCCAGGCATGTATAGAGATTGTAAAGTATATCGGCTATATAATAGCATACATGTGATTGTTAAAATATTAGGTTCAACTCACTTGCTGCAACCAATGTATATATAAATCATTGGCTGTGACCCGCAACATGCAGCACAGAGACAAAAGGACGATGTTCACTTCAGAAGGCTCTATGATTGGTTGTTCGTGTTACCATTGGAAACAGTGAGAAGGAGGAAGTCATTTTCCAATTTTCCTTAACCTTTTCCCTCACCTCGACATGGTAATGTAATGATATTTTACAGACATGAGAATTTCACGTCATTGTATTCGGTGCATACAGCTGACAAGAACAGACACATAATGAAGATATCCTAATATAACGTATTCATGGTGTGTTTGACAAAGGTGAACTACCTGATATAGTCTTACATGGTGAGGTGTGTTAAATTACACATCAAGTAGACAGACTGGGGTTACACTAGCATGAGGCTTAATAGGTTTACCTTTATATAGTGGTCTATAGGGGCCATTTACAATGCAAAACATTTACAGTATGCTGTCTATGAAGGACTCATAAATTATCAGAAAGAGTCAGAGAGAGAGAGATTGTCATTTGTTTTCCAGAGAAAGTCATGTTTTGAACAACTTTGGGCAGAAGTGTCTGGCAATGAGATTTGAAATAACCAAATATCTGACATCATGTTTTGTTTACAGGTACTGCACATTCTGATCAGACTCTGATTGGTCGACCATGAGTGACAGCAGGGAGGACCCTCCTCCTCAGGCCACAGTGTCTCCTGACCCCTCCTGTCTCAGCCTCCAGTATTTATGCTGCAGTAGTTTATGTGTTGGGGGGCTAGGGTCAGTTTGTTATATCTGGAGTACTTCTCCTGTCCTATCCGGTGTCCTGTGTGAATTTAAGTATGCTCTCTCTAATTCTCTCTTTCTCTTTCTCTCTCTCTCTCTCTCTCTCTCTCTCTCTCTCTCTCTCTCAGAGGACCTGAGCCCTAGGACCATGCCTCAGGACTACCTGACATGATGGCTCCTTGCTGTCCCCAGTCCACCTCCAGCTTCAACTGTTCTGCCTGTGATTATTATTATTTGACCATGCTGGTCATTTATGAACATTTCAACATCTTGGCCATGTTCTGTTATAATCTCCACCCAGCACAGCCAGGAGAGGACTGGCCACCCCACATAGCCTGGTTCCTCTCTAGGTTTCTTCCTAAGTTTTGGCCTTTCTAGGGAGTTTTCCCTAGCCACCGTGCTTCTACACCTGCATTGCTTGCTGTTTGGGGTTTTAGGCTGGGTTTCTGTACAGCACTTTGAGATATCAGCTGATGTACGAAGGGTTATATAAATACATTTGATTTGGAGGAGACAGAAAGGTAAGCTAGGCTAACATGAGTATGATGATGCTGATAGGCTAACATGAGTATGATGATGATAGGCTAACATGGGTAGGATGATGATAGGCTAACATGAGTATGATGATGCTGATAGGCTAACATGAGTATGATGATGATAGGCTAACATGGGTAGGAGAGGCTGATAGGCTAACATGAGTATGATGAAGCTGATAGGGTAATATGAGTAGGATGCTGATAGGCTAACATGGGTAGGATGATGCTGATAGGCTAACATGAGTATGATGATGCTGATAGGCTAATATGAGTATGATGATGATGATAGGCTAACATGAGTATGATGATGATAGGCTAACATGAGTATGATGATGATAGGCTAACATGAGTATGATGATGCTGATAGGCTAATATGAGTATGATGATGATGATAGGCTAATATGAGTATGGTGATGATAGGCTAATATGAGTATGATGATGATGATAGGCTAACATGAGTATGATGATGATAGGCTAACATGAGTATGATGATGATAGGCTAACATGAGTATGATGATGATAGGCTAACATGGGTAGGATGATGAGGATAGGCTAACATGAGTATGATGATGATAGGCTAACATGGGTAGGATGATGAGGATAGGCTAACATGAGTATGATGATGATAGGCTAACATGGGTAGGATGATGATAGGCTAACATGAGTATGATGATGATGATAGGCTAATATGAGTATGATGATGATAGGCTAACATGAGTATGATGATGATAGGCTAACATGGGTAGGATGATGATAGGCTAATATGAGTATGATGATGATAGGCTAACATGAGTATGATGATGATAGGCTAATATGAGTATGATGATGATGATAGGCTAACATGAGTATGATGATGATAGGCTAACATGAGTATGATGATGATAGGCTAATATGAGTATGATGATGATGATAGGCTAACATGAGTATGATGATGATAGGCTAACATGAGTATGATGATGCTGATAGGCTAATATGAGTATGATGATGATGATAGGCTAACATGAGTATGATGATGCTGATAGGCTAATATGAGTATGATGATGATGATGATAGGCTAACATGAGTATGATGATGATAGGCTAACATGAGTATGATGATGCTGATAGGCTAACATGAGTATGATGATGCTGATAGGGTAATATGAGTAGGATGCTGATAGGCTAACATGAGTATGATGATGCTGATATGCTAAGCTGAGTAGGATGCTGATAGGCTAACATGAGTATGATGATGCTGATAGGCTAACATGAGTATGATGATGCTGATAGGCTAACATGAGTATGATGATGATAGGCTAACATGAGTATGATGATGATAGGCTAATATGAGTATGATGATGATGATGATAGGCTAACATGAGTATGATGATGATAGGCTAACATGGGTAGGATGATGATAGGCTAATATGAGTATGATGATGATGATAGGCTAACATGAGTATGATGATGATAGGCTAACATGGGTAGGATGATGATAGGCTAACATGAGTATGATGATGCTGATAGGCTAACATGAGTATGATGATGCTGATAGGCTAAGCTGAGTAGGATGCTGATAGGCTAACATGAGTATGATGATGCTGATAGGCTAACATGAGTATGATGATGATAGGCTAATATGAGTAGGATGATGCTGATAGGCTAATATGAGTAGGATGATGCTGATAGGCTAATATGAGTAGGTTGATGCTGATAGGCTAACATGAGTATGATGATGCTGATAGGCTAACATGAGTATGATGATGCTGATAGGCTAACATGAGTAGGATGATGCTGATAGGCTAATATGAGTAGGTTGATGCTGATAGGCTAACATGAGTATGATGATTACATTTACATTTACATTTAAGTCATTTAGCAGACACTCTTATCCAGAGCGACTTACAAATTGGTGCATTCACCTTATGACATCCAGTGGAACAGCCACTTTACAATAGTGCATCTAAATCTTTTAGGGGGTGAGAAGGATTACTTATCCTATCATAGGTATTCCTTAAAGAGGTGGGGTTTCAGGTGTCTCCGGAAGGTGGTGATTGACTCCGCTGTCCTGGCGTCGTGAGGGAGTTTGTTCCACCATTGGGGGTGCCAGAGCAGCGAACAGTTTTGACTGGGCTGAGCGGGAACTGTACTTCCTCAGTGGTAGGGAGGCGAGCAGGCCAGAGGTGGATGAACGCAGTGCCCTTGTTTGGGTGTAGGGCCTGATCAGAGCCTGGAGGTACTGAGGTGCCGTTCCCCTCACAGCTCCGTAGGCAAGCACCATGGTCTTGTAGCGGATGCTGATAGGCTAACATGAGTAGGTTGATGCTGATAGGCTAACATGAGTATTATGATGCTGATAGGCTAACATGAGTATGGTGATGCTGATAGGCTAACATTAGTGGGATGATGCTGATAGGCTAACATGAGTAGGATGATGCTGATAGGCTAACATGAGTGGGATGATGCTGATAGGCTAACATGAGTATGGTGATGCTGATAGGCTAACATGAGTATGAGGATGCGGATAGGCTAACATGAGTAGGATAATGCTGATAGGCTAACATGAGTATGATGATGCTGATAGGCTAACATGAGTATGATGATGCTGATAGGCTAATATGAGTATGATGATGATGATAGGCTAACATGAGTATGATGATAATGATAGGCTAACATGAGTATGATGATAATGATAGACTAACACGAGTATGATGATGATGATGATAATGATAGGCTAACACGAGTATGATGATGATGATGATAATGATAGGCTAACATGAGTATGATGATGATGATGATAGGCTAACATGAGTATGATGATAATGATAGGCTAACACGAGTATGATGATAATGATAGGCTAACACGAGTATGATGATGTCTCCACAGTGTCTCCTGACCCCTCCTGTCTCAGCCTCCAGTATTTATGCTGCAGTAGTTTATGTGTCGGGGGGCTAGGGTCAGTTTGTTATATCTGGAGTACTTCTCCTGTCCTATTCGGTGTCCTGTGTGAATCCAAGTGTGCGTTCTCTAATTCTCTCCTTCTCTCTTTCTTTCTCTCTCTCGGAGGACCTGAGCCCTAGGACCATGTCCCAGGACTACCTGACATGATGACTCCTTGCTGTCCCCAGTCCACCTGGCCATGCTGCTGCTCCAGTTTCAACTGTTCTGCCTTACTATTATTCAACCATGCTGGTCATTTATGAACATTTGAACATCTTGGCCACGTTCTGTTATAATCTCCACCCGGCACAGCCAGAAGAGGACTGGCCACCCCACATATGCTCTCTCTAATTCTCTCTTTCTTTCTCTCTCTCGGAGGACCTGAGCCCTAGGACCGTGCCCCATGACTACCTGACATGATGGCTCCTTGCTGTCCCCAGTCCACCTGACTGTGCTGCTGCTCCAGTTTCAACTGTTCTGCCTTATTATTATTCGACCATGCTGGTCATTTATGAACATTTGAACATCTTGGTCATGTTCTGTTATAATCTCTACCCGGCACAGCCAGAAGAGGACTGGCCACCCCACATAGCCCGGTTCCTCTCTAGGTTTCTTCCTAGGTTTTGGCCTTTCTAGGGAGTTTTTCCTAGCCACCGTGCTTTTACACCTGCATTGTTTGCTGTTTGGGGTTTTAGGCTGGGTTTCTGTACAGCACTTTGAGATATCAGCTGATGTACGAAGGGCTATATAAATAAATTTGATTTGATTTGATGATGATAGGCTAACATGAGTATGATGATGATAGGCTAACATGAGTATGATGATGATGATAGGCTAACATGAGTATGATGATGATAGGCTAACATGAGTATGATGATGATAGGCTAACATGAGTATGATGATGATGATAGGCTAACACGAGTATGATGATGATAGGCTAACATGAGTAGGATGATGCTGATAAGATCAGTTTTGGTGAATTGATACTGGCTATAGTCTGTGTGAAATTAGTTATTAGTTACTGAGTAATTACATGTAATTACTAAAGAGAGAGACAGTCTCAGCAGTTTGTTGCGTCACTCCCCTGGGACTCTGTCTGGTGACTAACACACCATTAATAGTGTATAGACCAATCAGCACACCTTTGTTAACAGTGTCATCATGTGTGCAGTTTTGTACCCACCAAATCCAGCTCCTAAATTTGTGTGTTACACCTCCCCGGATGCATTTACACCAGCTCACCCTATTACACAGCGGCCTCCAGTCTTGGTGTCTGACTACCTTTCTTAGAGGGGTCCCCAAATCCCAACCTTAACCCTTAGTGGATGAATGAGTAATATTGACCCTGTGATTATGGGACTTTCATGTACTCTAACCCAGCATGGACTCGGCTGTTTGCCCACGGTAGGGCCTCTTTTAATGGGTATAATGAGGCAGCCTCCATCTGCCATTATGATGGAAATAAGACTGTGTAGAGCCAAGAGGCTCTTGTCCAACAGGTGTTTCATACAAGCACAGCCACCGCCAATAAGTTAGGAGCACTAATGAAAAATCTTTCATAGAATATTCAGTCCTCTCTATTATCACAAATGGGCAAAAGGCGTCTATCCCTCCTTCTCTCTTATCCTTCTCTCCATCCCTTTCTTCTCCAACAGCATCACACCCTTCTCTTCTTCCCCATCCATCCTTTCTCCTCCTCCATCCATCTCTCAGCTTGACGTGCAGAGGGTGTAACCTGTCAGGGCAGAGCAGTAGAGAACACAGGTTGTTACCATGGAGGATGGGTCAGGGCAGAGCAGCAGAGAACACAGGTTGTTACCGTGGAGGATGGGTCAGGGCAGAGCAGTAGAGAACACAGGTTGTTACCTTGGAGGATGGGTCAGGGCAGAGCAGTAGAGAACACAGGTTGTTACCTTGGAGGATGGGTTAGGGCAGAGCAGTAGAGAACACAGGTTGTTACCTTGGAGGATGGGTTAGGGCAGAACAGTAGAGAACACAGGTTGTTACCTTGGAGGATGGGTCAGGGCAGAGCAGTAGAGAACACAGGTTGTTACCTTGGAGGATGGGTTAGGGCAGAACAGTAGAGAACACAGGTTGTTTACCTTGGAGGATGGGTTAGGGCAGAGCAGTAGAGAACACAAGTTGTTACCTTGGAGGATGGGTTAGGGCAGAGCAGTAGAGAACACAAGTTGTTACCTTGGAGGATGGGTCAGGGCAGAGCAGTAGAGAACACAAGTTGTTACCTTGGAGGATGGGTCAGGGCAGAGCAGTAGAGAACACAGGTTGTTACCTTGGAGGATGGGTCAGGGCAGAGCAGTAGAGAACACAGGTTGTTACCTTGGAGGATGGGTTAGGGCAGAACAGTAGAGAACACAGGTTGTTACCTTGGAGGATGGGTTAGGGCAGAGCAGTAGAGAACACAGGTTGTTACCTTGGAGGATGGGTCAGGGCAGAGCAGTAGAGAACACAGGTTGTTACCTTGGAGGATGGGTTAGGGCAGAGCAGTAGAGAACACAGGTTGTTACCTTGGAGGATGGGTTAGGGCAGAGCAGTAGAGAGACACCTGAAACCCCACCTCTTTAAGGAATACCTAGGATAGGATAAGTAATCCTTCTCACCCCCCCCCCCTTTAAGATTTAGATGCACTATTGTAAAGTGACTGTTCTACTGGATGTCATAAGGTGAATGCACCAATTTGTAAGTCGCTCTGGATAAGAGCGTCTGCTAAATGACTTAAATGTTAAATGTTAAAACACAGGTTGTTACCTTGGAGGATGGGTTAGGGCAGAGCAGTAGAGAACACAGGTTGTTACCTTGGAGGATGGGTCAGGGCAGAGCAGTAGAGAACACAGGTTGTTACCTTGGAGGATGGGTTAGGGCAGAGCAGCAGAAAACAGAGGTTCATAAGAGCAGACCAGGTGAAGAGGGTGGAACGAATAGATAGATTCTCTATATAGATCACAAATATGTATGCACATTGCCATATACTGGCACATTTTAAGTCGAACCTTTCTGAGACAAATGCAAAGAATGTAATGGAATTCATATCAGAACTACACACATTACCACTGAATGGTTGAATCTTGTGGTTTCTTTGTTGCATAATATGAAATTGTTTTACCAATAGATCAATAAAAATGAATTGCGGAATTTGAATTGAATGGCCATAAATCAACATAATCCATTTAACTGAATGAATATGTTTTTAATATTGTGAATGGTGCTCATTGACATTTTTCATTCATTCTTTATAGACCCTTCAATCCTTTATTGTCTTTTAGACCCTGCGGTCCATGTTGGCGACCGTAAAATGGGACAAATGAATCAATAAGGAGGTAATCCCACCACATGTAGCCACAGGCCACAGCAACCCTGTCATTCAACACACAAGTCACTGGTGAGGAGCAGGTTTATCACTCGCCTCCATCTACTACCTCAACCAATGACAATGCATCGCAGGGTGTTGAGCCAACCCCCTCTGACACGCCCAGCCAACCAGAGCTCAGTCAATCATGTACAAGAGTGCATATTGTCAACTAACTAAGTACTGTGTAGATGACAGAGTGGGACTCGTAACAGACATGCACACACACACACGCACTCACCTAACTCTCTGACTCCCGCGCCAGAATTAGACACACACACTTGGCACCCTAACTCTCTGCCTCCCGCACCAGAATTAGACACACACACTTGGCACCAGCATCTCTCGGCTCAACCCAACCACAACCCAAGCCTGAGTTGTTACTGCATCTCCAAACCCGACAGTCAGTTCTTTATCATCAATCATATTAAACCGTGGCCTTCTCTTAATGAGATTTATAGGCGTGGCTTTCACAACGTGATCTGCCCTCTCAGTCTGCTGTGATTGATCACTGTGTGTGGGTCCCCTTCGTCTCCACAGACTGAGAGTGAATTAGCTATTGATCCCGGCCTGGGCTCACTGTGTGTTATAGGACAGGACCCTGACTGGAAGTGTGGTTTGTGGGGTGTGAAGACACTCCTACTGCTTAAAGTCATGGAATGATAGTTTCCTCTTAGTGTTAATGAGGAGATGATGAATTGTATAACGGAGGAAATATTGGAAGCCACTGTATGTTGGTTGACTGTGGATCAGGGATGGATGCTCATCCTCTGGCTACTACAGTATACAGTGGTGGTGATATGGATGTGTGTGTTCATCCAGATCCTCAGGGCTTGGTCCTGAGCAGACAGAGAGTACAGAGTGGCAGCAGTCCAGGCCAAGCGGGCAGGAGACATAGAGCTAGCCAGACGTTACTATCGGACAGCAAAGGTACCACACACACCACTCATTCACTCTCACCTGACTAAGGCGAGTCACACACCACATGCCCAAACATGACACACAGCCAAGATGCCACCAGCGTGCTACCAACCAGCTACTTGGCAAACACTGCTCTGCCCAGTAGGGCCAAACCCAGATGGGCATCTTTACTGCCATCCTTCGCTGTGCCCACCAACCAACCAGGGATCTGGGTCACAGCCGTACAGTATATTCTCCCCGGTCATCGAGGGCAGACGTCTCTCATAACTCTCCTCAGGATAATGTGTGTGTGTGTGTGTGTGTGTGTATATGCCATTTAGCAGAAGTTTTTGTGTGTATGTGTATGTGAGTACACAACAGTCAGTCTGATATATTGCATGCTGCTGAGGCCATCTAATAGAGTCAATAATGAGGGTCATAAGTCAAGTTAATGGTTTGTTTGCTTGCTCGTGTGTATTTCTGTGTGTCTCTCGCTCTCTTCTACCCTCTCTCCTCCTCCCCCTCCTCCCCTCTTTCCTCCTCCCCCCACCCTCTCTCTCTCCCTTCACCCCTCTCATTCATTCTCTCTCTCCATCCATCTCATCCCCCTCCCTTTCTTCTTCTTTCAGAAATTAGAGATGATGGTTGAAGAGGCATCTGAGAAGAGTGAGTGGTCATCAGCTCTATACAGCCCCCTCCTGGTGAGTCCTTATCATTACACCACAATGGGAACTGGCAGTATAGCTGGAGCTCAGACTACTACTCCATCGATTACTGCTCTCTCCCCAGTAACACCAATGTCATTATTTTAGTGCATAATACCCCCCCCCCCATATGTAGTTCATATATTCCATTGAAGCTTTAAGGGCAGCTAGTACAGACAGTGGTCTGGTAATTAATAACAGCTTTTTGAGAGAACTTCAAACAAAAAAGGTCAGTCTCCCTCTCATTTAATTGTTTTGAGGGCTTGAGCTCTATAATGGGAGTAGGCTAATGAAGAGGGCTAATGAGGGAGAGAGAGGAAGTCGCTTACTAATTCTCTCTCTCCTGAGGCGGACTGGTTGTTTCCATCTCCTCCTCCCCCAGACGAACCACTCAAACAACAGACAGAGTCAGACGCCAGCCTCAGTCACATGACTTGTCCTGCCAGTAAGAAGGAGCCTCCTGGCAGCATGATCATGGTATATATCCTCTCCTCTCTAGCCGCTTCAAATCATCCTCTATGTTTTCACCTCCACCACTGTGTTGTCATTCTCGGTGTCAAGAACAGAAGACAAGGTACAAGTCCACTCCCAGCCCCTCCCAGTGCCTCCTGGGGCCCCAGACCAGTACAACCAGCTGACAGAGGTCCTCACACAGCAGCAGTGCTGTCAGAGGGGTGTAGGAGACACCTGGAGGTAGTGAAACAGGTTCAGAGTAGAGGACACCTGTTACCCCCATACACAGAGGAACGCACCTTCAACACATACAGGTACACTACCAACACACACCTCAAGCACACCTCACACAACACACCCAGTCACAAATGACACATAGAGGAACTCACCTTCTACACGTACAGGGGCTTGTTACAAGTGCATTGAGAGACCAGTGCTGTGGCCCTCTAGTGGTGGTGTTGTGATATAGCCATTCAGTCCAGTCCTGGGGTTTGTTTCTGCTAGTGCAAGGTGAGGTAAGTACAGCCAGACAACCCTATGGCTTTTTCCAGTTCCAGGCATTGAATAAGAATGATTTCCCTGAAACGTCTGTGTGTGCATGTGTGTGTCCACGGCAGACAGCTGCATTGACTGTCCCTGACAGAGAATGAGGCATAGACACACTCGCCCTGTCTTTTCATCCACCCTCTGATTGAATAACTGATTTACTGATCCATGCCAATGTCCAGAGGCTGATAGATATACTGGGCCGAGCAGCACACACACACCCTACATTTCTCCATTCCTTGTGTTTCTATCCAGTAAGATCATCCTCTCGCTAACAGGTGTTAACAGGTGCTAACATGGTGTTAACCATAGTGAAGGGCATCAAACTCCCGGTCCCTACAAGTATGAATAACTTAATCATACTGTAGGATTATATACCCCGTTGTCTCAGGAGGAAGCGCAGAGGCACCAAACCGCTCTGTGAGAAGCACTTCCTGTCCAGGTACCTGCTCTATAACACTCCTCAAACACTACCCGTCCAGGTACCTGCTCTATAACACTCCTCAAACACTACCCGTCCAGGTACCTGCTCTATAACACTCCTCAAACACTACCTGTCCAGGTACCTGCTCTATAACACTCCTCAAACACTACCTGTCCAGGTACCTGCTCTATAACACTCCTCAAACACTACCTGTCCAGGTACCTGCTATTTAACACTCCTCAAACACTACCCGTCCAGGTACCTGCTCTATAACACTCCTCAAACACTACCTGTCCAGGTACCTGCTCTATAACACTCCTCAAACACTACCTGTCCAGGTACCTGCTCTATAACACTCCTCAAACACTACCTGTCTGGGTACCTGATCTATAACACTCCTCAAACACTACCTGTCCAGGTACCTGCTCTATAACACTCCTCAAATACTACCTGTCCAGGTACCTGTTCTATAACACTCCTCAAACACTACCTGTCCAGGTACCTGCTCTATTACATTTACATTTAAGTCATTTAGCAGACGCTCTTATCCAGAGCGACTTACAAATTGGTGCATTCACCTTATGACATCCAGTGGAACAGCCACTTTACAATAGTGCATCTAAATCTTTTAGGGGGGGGGGGTGAGAAGGATTACTTATCCTATCCTAGGTATTCCTTAAAGAGGTGGGGTTTCAGGTGTCTCCGGAAGGTGGTGATTGACTCCGCTGTCCTGGCGTCGTGAGGGAGTTTGTTCCACCATTGGGGTGCCAGAGCAGCGAACAGTTTTGACTGGGCTGAGCGGGAACTGTACTTCCTCAGTGGTAGGGAGGCGAGCAGGCCAGAGGTGGATGAACGCAGTGCCCTTGTTTGGGTGTAGGGCCTGATCAGAGCCTGGAGGTACTGAGGTGCCGTTCCCCTCACAGCTCCGTAGGCAAGCACCATGGTCTTGTAGCGGATGCGGGCTTCAACTGGAAGCCAGTGGAGAGAGCGGAGGAGCGGGGTGACGTGAGAGAACTTGGGAAGGTTGAACACCAGACGGGCTGCGGCGTTCTGGATGAGTTGTAGGGGTTTAATGGCACAGGTAGGGAGCCCAGCCAACAGCGAGTTGCAGTAATCCAGACGGGAGATGACAAGTGCCTGGATTAGGACCTGCGCCGCTTCCTGTGTGAGGCAGGGTCGTACTCTGCGGATGTTGTAGAGCATGAACCTACAGGAACGGGCCACCGCCTTGATGTTAGTTGAGAACGACAGGGTGTTGTCCAGGATCACGCCAAGGTTCTTAGCGCTCTGGGAGGAGGACACAATGGAGTTGTCAACCGTGATGGCGAGATCATGGAACGGGCAGTCCTTCCCCGGGAGGAAGAGCAGCTCCGTCTTGCCGAGGTTCAGCTTGAGGTGGTGATCCGTCATCCACACTGATATGTCTGCCAGACATGCAGAGATGCGATTCGCCACCTGGTCATCAGAAGGGGGAAAGGAGAAGATTAATTGTGTGTCGTCTGCATAGCAATGATAGGAGAGACCATGTGAGGTTATGACAGAGCCAAGTGACTTGGTGTATAGCGAGAATAGGAGAGGGCCTAGAACAGAGCCCTGGGGACACCAGTGGTGAGAGCGCGTGGTGAGGAGACAGATTCTCACCACGCCACCTGGTAGGAGTGACCTGTCAGGTAGGACGCAATCCAAGCGTGGGCCGCGCCGGAGATGCCCAACTCGGAGAGGGTGGAGAGGAGGATCTGATGGTTCACAGTATCGAAGGCAGCCGATAGGTCTAGAAGGATGAGAGCAGAGGAGAGAGAGTTAGCTTTAGCAGTGCGGAGTGCCTCCGTGATACAGAGAAGAGCAGTCTCAGTTGAATGACTAGTCTTGAAACCTGACTGATTTGGAACAAGAAGGTCATTCTGAGAGAGATAGCGGGAGAGCTGGCCAAGGACGGCACGTTCAAGAGTTTTGGAGAGAAAAGAAAGAAGGGATACTGGTCTGTAGTTGTTGACATCGGAGGGATCGAGTGTAGGTTTTTTCAGAAGGGGTGCAACTCTCGCTCTCTTGAAGACGGAAGGGACGTAGCCAGCGGTCAGGGATGAGTTGATGAGCGAGGTGAGGTAAGGGAGAAGGTCTCCGGAAATGGTCTGGAGAAGAGAGGAGGGGATAGGGTCAAGCGGGCAGGTTGTTGGGCGGCCGGCCGTCACAAGACGCAAGATTTCATCTGGAGAGAGAGGGGAGAAAGAGGTCAGAGCACAGGGTAGGGCAGTGTGAGCAGAACCAGCGGTGTCGTTTGACTTAGCAAACGAGGATCGGATGTCGTCGACCTTCTTTTCAAAATGGTTGACGAAGTCATCTGCAGAGAGGGAGGAGGGGGGGAGGGGGAGGAGGATTCAGGAGGGAGGAGGATTCAGGAGGGAGGAGAAGGTGGCAAAGAGCTTCCTAGGGTTAGAGGCAGATGCTTGGAATTTAGAGTGGTAGAAAGTGGCTTTAGCAGCAGAGACAGAGGAGGAAAATGTAGAGAGGAGGGAGTGAAAGGATGCCAGGTCCGCAGGGAGGCGAGTTTTCCTCCATTTCCGCTCGGCTGCCCGGAGCCCTGTTCTGTGAGCTCGCAATGAGTCGTCGGGCCACGGAGCGGGAGGGGAGGACCGAGCCGGCCTGGAGGATAGGGGACATAGAGAGTCAAAGGATGCAGAAAGGGAGGAGAGGAGGGTTGAGGAGGCAGAATCAGGAGATAGGTTGGAGAAGGTTTGAGCAGAGTGAAGAGATGATAGGATGGAAGAGGAGAGAGTAGCGGGGGAGAGAGAGCGAAGGTTGGGACGGCGCGATACCATCCGAGTAGGGGCAGTGTGGGAAGTGTTGGATGAGAGCGAGAGGGAAAAGGATACAAGGTAGTGGTCGGAGACTTGGAGGGGAGTTGCAATGAGGTTAGTGGAAGAACAGCATCTAGTAAAGATGAGGTCGAGCGTATTGCCTGCCTTGTGAGTAGGGGGGGAAGGTGAGAGGGTGAGGTCAAAAGAGGAGAGGAGTGGAAAGAAGGAGGCAGAGATGAATGAGTCAAAGGTAGACGTGGGGAGGTTAAAGTCGCCCAGAACTGTGAGAGGTGAGCCGTCCTCAGGAAAGGAGCTTATCAAGGCATCAAGCTCATTGATGAACTCTCCGAGGGAACCTGGAGGGCGATAAATGATAAGGATGTTAAGCTTGAAAGGGCTGGTAACTGTGACAGCATGGAATTCAAAGGAGGCGATAGACAGATGGGTAAGGGGAGAAAGAGAGAATGACCACTTGGGAGAGATGAGGATCCCGGTGCCACCACCCCGCTGACCAGAAGCTCTCGGGGTGTGCGAGAGCACGTGGGCGGACGAAGAGAGAGCAGTAGGAGTAGCAGTGTTATCTGTGGTGATCCATGTTTCCGTCAGTGCCAAGAAGTCGAGGGACTGGAGGGAGGCATAGGCTGAGATGAACTCTGCCTTGTTGGCCGCAGATCGGCAGTTCCAGAGGCTACCGGAGACCTGGAACTCCACGTGGGTCGTGCGCACTGGGACCACCAGATTAGGTGGCCGCGGCCACGCGGTGTGGAGCGTTTGTATGGTCTGTGCAGAGAGGAGAGAACAGGGATAGACAGACACATAGTTGACAGGCTACAGAAGAGGCTACGCTAATGCAAGGAGATTGGAATGACAAGTGGACTACACATCTCGAATGTTCAGAAAGTTAAGCTTACGTAGCAAGAATCTTATTGACTAAAATGATTAAAATGATACAGTACTGCTGAAGTAGGCTAGCTGGCAGTGGCTGCGTTGTTGACTTTGTAGGCTAGCTGGCAGTGGCTGCGTTGTTGACACTACACTAATCAAGTCGTTCCGTTGAGTGTAATAGTTTCTACAGTGCTGCTATTCGGGGGCTAGCTGGCTAGCTAGCAGTGTTGATTACGTTACGTTGCGTTAAAAGAACGACAATAGCTGGCTAGCTAACCTAGAAAATCGCTCTAGACTACACAATTATCTTTGATACAAAGACGGCTATGTAGCTAGCTACGATCAAACAAATCAAACCGTTGTGCTGTAATGAAATGAAATGAAAATGTGATACTACCTGTGGAGCGAAGCGGAATGCGACCGGGTTATTGAGTGGGAAGTTCTATTCGGTGGACGTTTGCTAGCTGTTGGCTAGCTAGCAGTGTCTCCTACGTTAAGGACGACAAATAGCTGGCTAGCTAACCTCGGTAAATTAAGATAATCACTCTAAGACTACACACTCTAAACTACACAATTATCTTGGATACGAAGACAGCAAAGACAACTATGTAGCTTGCTAACACTACACTAATCAAGTCGTTCAGTTGAGTGTAATAGTTTCTACAGTGCTGCTATTCGGTAGACGGTGGACGTTTGCTAGCTGGCTAGCTGCTGGGCAGATAGCAGTGTAGACTACGTTAGGACGACGAAATACGATAATTACGCAATTATCTTTGATACAAAGACGGCTATGTAGCTAGCTCAGAAGAAATTGCTAAGATTAGACAAATCAAACCGTTGTACTATAATGAAATGTAATGAAAAGTTATACTACCTGCGGACCGAAGTGCACTACCTGTCCAGATACCTGCTCTATAACACTCCTCAAACACTACCTGTCCAGGTACCTGCTCTATAACACTCCTCAAACACTACCTGTCCAGGTACCTGCTCTATAACACTCCTCAAACACTACCTGTCCAGGTACCTGCTCTATAACACTCCTCAAACACTACCTGTCCAGGTACCTGCTCTATAACACTCCTCAAACACTACCTGTCCAGGTACCTGCTCTATAACACTCCTCAAACACTACCTGTCCAGGTACCTGCTCTATAACACTCCTCAAACACTACCTGTCCAGGTACCTGCTATTTAGCACTTCTCAAACACTACCTGTCCAGGTACCTGCTCTATAACACTCCTCAAACACTACCTGTCCAGGTACCTGCTCTATAACACTCCTCAAATACTACCTGTCCAGGGAGCTGCTCTATAACACTCCTCAAACACTACCTGTCCAGGTACCTGATCTATAACACTCCTCAAACACTACCTGTCCAGGTACCTGATCTATAACACTCCTCAAACACTACCTGTCCAGGTACCTGCTCTATAACACTCCTCAAACACTACCTGTCCAGGTACCTGCTCTATAACACTCCTCAAACACTACCTGTCCAGGTACCTGCTCTATAACACTCCTCAAACACGACCTGTCCAGGTACCTGCTCTATAACACTCCTCAAATACTACCTGTCCAGGTACCTGTTCTATAACACTCCTCAAACATTACCTGTCCAGGTACCTGCTCTATAACACTCCTCAAACACTACCTGTCCAGGTACCTGCTCTATAACACTCCTCAAACACTACCTGTCCAGGTACCTGCTCTATAACACTCCTCAAACACTACCTGTCCAGGTACCTGCTATTTAGCACTTCTCAAACACTACCTGTCCAGGTACCTGCTCTATAACACTCCTCAAACACTACCTGTCCAGGTACCTGCTCTATAACACTCCTCAAACACTACCTGTCCAGGGAGCTGCTCTATAACACTCCTCAAACACTACCTGTCCAGGTACCTGATCTATAACACTCCTCAAACACTACCTGTCCAGGTACCTGATCTATAACACTCCTCAAACACTACCTGTCCAGGTACCTGCTCTATAACACTCCTCAAACACTACCTGTCCAGGTACCTGCTCTATAACACTCCTCAAACACTACCTGTCCAGGGAGCTGCTCTATAACACTCCTCAAACACTACCTGTCCAGGTACCTGCTCTATAACACTCCTCAAACACTACCTGTCCAGGTACCTGATCTATAACACTCCTCAAACACTACCCGTCCAGGTACCTGCTCTATAACACTCCTCAAACACTACCTGTCCAGGTACCTGCTCTATAACACTCCTCAAACACTACCTGTCCAGGTACCTGCTCTATAACACTCCTCAAACACTACCTGTCCAGGTACCTGCTCTATAACACTCCTCAAACACTACCTGTCCAGGTACCTGCTATTTAGCACTTCTCAAACACTACCTGTCCAGGTACCTGCTCTATAACACTCCTCAAACACTACCTGTCCAGGTACCTGCTCTATAACACTCCTCAAACACTACCTGTCCAGGGAGCTGCTCTATAACACTCCTCAAACACTACCTGTCCAGGTACCTGATCTATAACACTCCTCAAACACTACCTGTCCAGGTACCTGATCTATAACACTCCTCAAACACTACCTGTCCAGGTACCTGCTCTATAACACTCCTCAAACACTACCTGTCCAGGTACCTGCTCTATAACACTCCTCAAACACTACCTGTCCAGGGAGCTGCTCTATAACACTCCTCAAACACTACCTGTCCAGGTACCTGCTCTATAACACTCCTCAAACACTACCTGTCCAGGTACCTGATCTATAACACTCCTCAAACACTACCTGTCCAGGTACCTGCTATATAACACTCCTCAAACACTACCTGTCCAGGTACCTGATCCATAACACTCCTCAAACACTACCTGTCCAGGTACCTGCTCTATAACACTCCTCAAACACTACCTGTCCAGGTACCTGATCTATAACACTCCTCAAACACTACCTGTCCAGGTACATGCTCTATAACACTCCTCAAACACTACCTGTCCAGGTACCTGATCTATAACACTCCTCAAACACTACCTGTCCAGGGAGCTGCTCTATAACACTCCTCAAACACTACCTGTCCAGGTACCTGCTCTATAACACTCCTCAAACACTACCTGTCCAGGTACCTGCTCTATAACACTCCCCAAACACTACCTGTCCAGGTACCTGCTATATAACACTCCTCAAACACTACCTGTCCAGGTACCTGATCTATAACACTCCTCAAACACTATCTGTCTAGGTACCTGATCTATAACACTCCTCAAACACTACCTGTCCAGGTACCTGATCTATAACACTCCTCAAACACTACCTGTCCAGGTACCTGATCTATAACACTCCTCAAACACTACCTGTCCAAGGAGCTGCTCTATAACACTCCTCAAACACTACCTGTCCAGGTACCTGCTCTATAACACTCCTCAAACACTACCTGTCCAGGTACCTGATCCATAACACTCCTCAAACACTACCTGTCCAGGTACCTGATCTATAACACTCCTCAAACACTACCTGTCCAAGGAGCTGCTCTATAACACTCCTCAAACACTACCTGTCCAGGTACCTGCTCTATAACACTCCTCAAACACTACCTGTCCAGGTACCTGCTATTTAGCACTTCTCAAACAGTACCTGTCCAGGGAGCTGCTCTATAACACTCCTCAAACACTACCTGTCCAGGTACCTGATCTATAACACTCCTCAAACACTACCTGTCCAGGTACCTGATCTATAACACTCCTCAAACACTACCTGTCCAGGTACCTGCTCTATAACACTCCTCAAACACTACCTGTCCAGGTACCTGCTCTATAACACTCCTCAAACACTACCTGTCCAGGTACCTGCTCTATAACACTCCTCAAACACTACCTGTCCAGGTACCTGCTCTATAACACTCCTCAAACACTACCTGTCCAGGTACCTGATCTATAACACTCCTCAAACACTACCTGTCCAGGTACCTGCTATATAACACTCCTCAAACACTACCTGTCCAGGTACCTGATCCATAACACTCCTCAAACACTACCTGTCCAGGTACCTGCTCTATAACACTCCTCAAACACTACCTGTCCAGGTACCTGATCTATAACACTCCTCAAACACTACCTGTCCAGGTACATGCTCTATAACACTCCTCAAACACTACCTGTCCAGGTACCTGATCTATAACACACCTCAAACACTACCTGTCCAGGGAGCTGCTCTATAACACTCCTCAAACACTACCTGTCCAGGTACCTGCTCTATAACACTCCTCAAACACTACCTGTCCAGGTACCTGCTCTATAACACTCCCCAAACACTACCTGTCCAGGTACCTGCTATATAACACTCCTCAAACACTACCTGTCCAGGTACCTGATCTATAACACTCCTCAAACACTATCTGTCTAGGTACCTGATCTATAACACTCCTCAAACACTACCTGTCCAGGTACCTGATCTATAACACTCCTCAAACACTACCTGTCCAGGTACCTGATGTATAACACTCCTCAAACACTACCTGTCCAAGGAGCTGCTCTATAACACTCCTCAAACACTACCTGTCCAGGTACCTGCTCTATAACACTCCTCAAACACTACCTGTCCAGGTACCTGATCCATAACACTCCTCAAACACTACCTGTCCAGGTACCTGATCTATAACACTCCTCAAACACTACCTGTCCAGGTACCTGATCTATAACACTCCTCAAACACTACCTGTCCAGGTACCTGATCTATAACACTCCTCAAACACTACCTGTCTAGGTACCTGATCTATAACACTCCTCAAACACTACCTGTCCAGGTACCTGATCTATAACACTTCTCAAACACTACCTGTCCAGGTACCTGCTCTATAACACTCCTCAAACACTACCTGTCCAGGTACCTGATCTATAACACTCCTCAAACACTATCTGTCCAGGTACCTGATCTATAACACTCCTCAAACACTACTTGTCCAGGTACCTGCTCTATAACACTCCTCAAACACTACCTGTCAGGGACTGCTCTATAACACTCCTCAAACACTACCTGTCCAGGTACCTGATCTATAACACCCCTCAAACACTACCTGTCCAGGTACCTTCTCTATAACACTTCTCAAACACTACCTGTCCAGGTACATGCTCTATAACACTCCTCAAACACTACCTGTCCAGGTACCTGATCTATAACACTCCTCAAACACTACCTGTCCAGGTACCTGCTCTATAACACTCCTCAAACACTACCTGTCCAGGTACCTGCTCTATAACACTCCTCAAACACTACCTGTCTAGGTACTTGCTCTATAACACTCCTCAAACACTACCTGTCCAGGTACCTGATCTATAACACCCCTCAAACACTACCTGTCCAGGTACCTTCTCTATAACACTTCTCAAACACTACCTGTTCAGGTACATGCTCTATAACACTCCTCAAACACTACCTGTCCAGGTACCTGATCTATAACACTCCTCAAACACTACCTGTCTAGGTACCTGCTCTATAACACTCCTCAAACACTACCTGTCTAGGTACCTGATCTATAACACTCCTCAAACACTACCTGTCCAGGTACATGCTCTATAACACTCCTCAAACACTACCTGTCCAGGTACCTGCTCTATAACACTCCTCAAACACTACCTGTCCAGGTACATGCTCTATAACACTCTTCAAACACTACCTGTCCAGGTACCTGATCTATAACACTCCTCAAACACTACCTGTCCAGGTACATGCTCTATAACACTCCTCAAACACTACCTGTCCAGGGAGCTGCTCTATAACACTCATCAAACACTATCTGTCCAGGTACCTGCTCTATAACACTCCTCAAACACTACCTGTCCAGGTACCTGATCTATAACACTCCTCAAACACTACCTGTCCAGGTACCTGATCTATAACACTCCTCAAACACTACCTGTCCAGGTACCTGCTCTATAACACTCCTCAAACACTACCTGTCCAGGTACCTGATCTATAACACTCCTCAAACACTACCTGTCCAGGTACCTGCTCTATAACACTCCTCAAACACTACCTGTCCAGGTACCTTCTCTATAACACTCCTCAAATACTACCTGTCCAGGTACCTGTTCTATAACACTCCTCAAACACTACCTGTCCAGGTACCTGCTCTATAACACTCCTCAAACACTACCTGTCCAGGTACCTGCTCTATAACACTCCTCAAACACTACCTGTCCAGGTACCTGCTCTATAACACTCCTCAAACACTACCTGTCCAGGTACCTGCTATTTAGCACTTCTCAAACACTACCTGTCCAGGTACCTGCTCTATAACACTCCTCAAACACTACCTGTCCAGGTACCTGCTCTATAACACTCCTCAAACACTACCTGTCCAGGGAGCTGCTCTATAACACTCCTCAAACACTACCTGTCCAGGTACCTGATCTATAACACTCCTCAAACACTACCTGTCCAGGTACCTGATCTATAACACTCCTCAAACACTACCTGTCCAGGTACCTGCTCTATAACACTCCTCAAACACTACCTGTCCAGGTACCTGCTCTATAACACTCCTCAAACACTACCTGTCCAGGGAGCTGCTCTATAACACTCCTCAAACACTACCTGTCCAGGTACCTGCTCTATAACACTCCTCAAACACTACCTGTCCAGGTACCTGATCTATAACACTCCTCAAACACTACCTGTCCAGGTACCTGCTATATAACACTCCTCAAACACTACCTGTCCAGGTACCTGATCCATAACACTCCTCAAACACTACCTGTCCAGGTACCTGCTCTATAACACTCCTCAAACACTACCTGTCCAGGTACCTGCTCTATAACACTCCTCAAACACTACCTGTCCAGGTACATGCTCTATAACACTCCTCAAACACTACCTGTCCAGGTACCTGATCTATAACACTCCTCAAACACTACCTGTCCAAGGAGCTGCTCTATAACACTCCTCAAACACTACCTGTCCAGGTACCTGCTCTATAACACTCCTCAAACACTACCTGTCCAGGTACCTGCTATTTAGAACTTCTCAAACACTACCTGTCCAGGGAGCTGCTCTATAACACTCCTCAAACACTACCTGTCCAGGTACCTGATCTATAACACTCCTCAAACACTACCTGTCCAGGTACCTGATCTATAACACTCCTCAAACACTACCTGTCCAGGTACCTGCTCTATAACACTCCTCAAACACTACCTGTCCAGGTACCTGCTCTATAACACTCCTCAAACACTACCTGTCCAGGGAGCTGCTCTATAACACTCCTCAAACACTACCTGTCCAGGTACCTGCTCTATAACACTCCTCAAACACTACCTGTCCAGGTACCTGATCTATAACACTCCTCAAACACTACCTGTCCAGGTACCTGCTATATAACACTCCTCAAACACTACCTGTCCAGGTACCTGATCCATAACACTCCTCAAACACTACCTGTCCAGGTACCTGCTCTATAACACTCCTCAAACACTACCTGTCCAGGTACCTGATCTATAACACTCCTCAAACACTACCTGTCCAGGTACCTGCTCTATAACACTCCTCAAACACTACCTGTCCAGGTACCTGATCTATAACACTCCTCAAACACTACCTGTCCAGGTACCTGCTCTATAACACTCCTCAAACACTACCTGTCCAGGTACCTGCTAACACTTCTCAAACACTACCTGTCCAGTTACATGCTCTATAACACTCCTCAAACACTACCTGTCCAGGTACCTGATCTATAACACTCCTCAAACACTACCTGTCCAGGTACCTGCTCTATAACACTCCTCAAACACTACCTGTCCAGGTACCTGCTCTATAACACTCCTCAAACACTACCTGTCCAGGGAGCTGCTCTATAACACTCCTCAAACACTACCTGTCCAGGTACCTGATCTATAACACTCCTCAAACACTACCTGTCCAGGTACCTGATCTATAACACTCCTCAAACACTACCTGTCCAGGTACCTGCTCTATAACACTCCTCAAACACTACCTGTCCAGGTACCTGCTCTATAACACTCCTCAAACACTACCTGTCCAGGGAGCTGCTCTATAACACTCCTCAAACACTACCTGTCCAGGTACCTGCTCTATAACACTCCTCAAACACTACCTGTCCAGGTACCTGATCTATAACACTCCTCAAACACTACCTGTCCAGGTACCTGCTATAACACTCCTCAAACACTACCTGTCCAGGTACCTGATCCATAACACTCCTCAAACACTACCTGTCCAGGTACCTGCTCTATAACACTCCTCAAACACTACCTGTCCAGGTACCTGATCTATAACACTCCTCAAACACTACCTGTCCAGGTACATGCTCTATAACACTCCTCAAACACTACCTGTCCAGGTACCTGATCTATAACACTCCTCAAACACTACCTGTCCAGGAGCTGCTCTATAACACTCCTCAAACACTACCTGTCCAGGTACCTGCTCTATAACACTCCTCAAACACTACCTGTCCAGGTACCTGCTATTTAGAACTTCTCAAACACTACCTGTCCAGGGAGCTGCTCTATAACACTCCTCAAACACTACCTGTCCAGGTACCTGATCTATAACACTCCTCAAACACTACCTGTCCAGGTACCTGATCTATAACACTCCTCAAACACTACCTGTCCAGGTACCTGCTCTATAACACTCCTCAAACACTACCTGTCCAGGTACCTGCTCTATAACACTCCTCAAACACTACCTGTCCAGGGAGCTGCTCTATAACACTCCTCAAACACTACCTGTCAGGTACCTGCTCTATAACACTCCTCAAACACTACCTGTCCAGGTACCTGATCTATAACACTCCTCAAACACTACCTGTCCAGGTACCTGCTATATAACACTCCTCAAACACTACCTGTCCAGGTACCTGATCCATAACACTCCTCAAACACTACCTGTCCAGGTACCTGCTCTATAACACTCCTCAAACACTACCTGTCCAGGTACCTGATCTATAACACTCCTCAAACACTACCTGTCCAGGTACCTGCTCTATAACACTCCTCAAACACTACCTGTCCAGGTACCTGATCTATAACACTCCTCAAACACTACCTGTCCAGGTAGCTGCTCTATAACACTCCTCAAACACTACCTGTCCAGGTACCTGCTCTATAACACTCCTCAAACACTACCTGTCCAGGTACCTGCTCTATAACACTCCCCAAACACTACCTGTCCAGGTACCTGCTATATAACACTCCTCAAACACTACCTGTCCAGGTACCTGATCTATAACACTCCTCAAACACTATCTGTCTAGGTACCTGATCTATAACACTCCTCAAACACTACCTGTCCAGGTACCTGATCTATAACACTCCTCAAACACTACCTGTCCAGGTACCTGATCTATAACACTCCTCAAACACTACCTGTCCAAGGAGCTGCTCTATAACACTCCTCAAACACTACCTGTCCAGGTACCTGCTCTATAACACTCCTCAAACACTACCTGTCCAGGTACCTGATCCATAACACTCCTCAAACACTACCTGTCCAGGTACCTGAATAACACTCCTCAAACACTGTCCAGGTACCTGATCTATAACACTCCTCAAACACTACCTGTCCAGGTACCTGATCTATAACACTCCTCAAACACTACCTGTCTAGGTACCTGATCTATAACACTCCTCAAACACTACCTGTCCAGGTACCTGATCTATAACACTTCTCAAACACTACCTGTCCAGGTACCTGCTCTATAACACTCCTCAAACACTACCTGTCCAGGTACCTGATCTATAACACTCCTCAAACACTATACCTGTCTAGGTACCTGATCTATAACACTCCTCAAACACTACCTGTCCAGGTACCTGCTCTATAACACTCCTCAAACACTACCTGTCCAGGTACCTGCTCTATAACACTCCTCAAACACTACCTGTCCAGGTACCTGCTCTATAACACTCCTCAAACACTACCTGTCCAGGTACCTGATCTATAACACTCTGAGGTACCTATAACACTCCTCAAACACTACCTGTCCAGGTACCTGCTCTATAACACTCCTCAAACACTACCTGTCCAGGTACCTGCTCTATAACACTCCTCAAACACTACCTGTCCAGGTACCTGCTCTATAACACTCCTCAAACACTACCTGTCCAGGGAGCTGCTCTATAACACTCCTCAAACACTACCTGTCCAGGTACCTTCTCTATAACACTTCTCAAACACTACCTGTCCAGGTACATGCTCTATAACACTCCTCAAACACTACCTGTCCAGGTACCTGATCTATAACACTCCTCAAACACTACCTGTCCAGGTACCTGCTCTATAACACTCCTCAAACACTACCTGTCCAGGTACCTGCTCTATAACACTCCTCAAACACTACCTGTCCAGGTACCTGCTCTATAACACTCCTCAAACACTACCTGTCCAGGTACCTGATCTATAACACCCTCAAACACTACCTGTCCAGGTACCTTCTATAACACTCTCAAACACTACCTGTCCAGGTACATGCTCTATAACACTCCTCAAACACTACCTGTCCAGGTACCTGATCTATAACACTCCTCAAACACTACCTGTCTAGGTACCTGCTCTATAACACTCCTCAAACACTACCTGTCCAGGTACCTGATCTATAACACTCACCTGTCCAGGTACATGCTCTATAACACTCCTCAAACACTACCTGTCCAGGTACCTGCTCTATAACACTCCTCAAACACTACCTGTCCAGGTACATGCTCTATAACACTCTTCAAACACTACCTGTCCAGGTACCTGATCTATAACACTCCTCAAACACTACCTGTCCAGGTACATGCTCTATAACACTCCTCAAACACTACCTGTCCAGGGAGCTGCTCTATAACACTCCTCAAACACTATCTGTCCAGGTACCTGCTCTATAACACTCCTCAAACACTACCTGTCCAGGTACCTGATCTATAACACTCCTCAAACACTACCTGTCCAGGTACCTGATCTATAACACTCCTCAAACACTACCTGTCCAGGTACCTGATCTATAACACTCCTCAAACACTACCTGTCCAGGTACCTGATCTATAACACTCCTCAAACACTACCTGTCCAAGGAGCTGCTCTATAACACTCCTCAAACACTACCTGTCCAGGTACCTGCTCTATAACACTCCTCAAACACTACCTGTCCAGGTACCTGATCCATAACACTCCTCAAACACTACCTGTCCAGGTACCTGATCTATAACACTCCTCAAACACTACCTGTCCAGGTACCTGATCTATAACACTCCTCAAACACTACCTGTCCAGGTACCTGATCTATAACACTCCTCAAACACTACCTGTCTAGGTACCTGATCTATAACACTCCTCAAACACTACCTGTCCAGGTACCTGATCTATAACACTTCTCAAACACTACCTGTCCAGGTACCTGCTCTATAACACTCCTCAAACACTACCTGTCCAGGTACCTGATCTATAACACTCCTCAAACACTACCTGTCTAGGTACCTGATCTATAACACTCCTCAAACACTACCTGTCCAGGTACCTGCTCTATAACACTCCTCAAACACTACCTGTCCAGGTACCTGCTCTATAACACTCCTCAAACACTATCTGTCCAGGTACCTGATCTATAACACTCCTCAAACACTACTTGTCCAGGTACCTGCTCTATAACACTCCTCAAACACTATCTGTCCAGGTACCTGATCTATAACACTCCTCAAACACTACTTGTCCAGGTACCTGCTCTATAACACTCCTCAAACACTACCTGTCCAGGGAGCTGCTCTATAACACTCCTCAAACACTACCTGTCCAGGTACCTGCTCTATAACACTCCTCAAACACTACTTGTCCAGGTACCTGCTCTATAACACTCCTCAAACACTACCTGTCCAGGGAGCTGCTCTATAACACTCCTCAAACACTACCTGTCCAGGTACCTTCTCTATAACACTTCTCAAACACTACCTGTCCAGTTACATGCTCTATAACACTCCTCAAACACTACCTGTCCAGGTACCTGATCTATAACACTCCTCAAACACTACCTGTCCAGGTACCTGCTCTATAACACTCCTCAAACACTACCTGTCCAGGTACCTGCTCTATAACACTCCTCAAACACTACCTGTCTAGGTACCTGCTCTATAACACTCCTCAAACACTACCTGTCCAGGTACCTGATCTATAACACCCCTCAAACACTACCTGTCCAGGTACCTTCTCTATAACACTTCTCAAACACTACCTGTCCAGGTACATGCTCTATAACACTCCTCAAACACTACCTGTCCAGGTACCTGATCTATAACACTCCTCAAACACTACCTGTCTAGGTACCTGCTCTATAACACTCCTCAAACACTACCTGTCTAGGTACCTGATCTATAACACTCCTCAAACACTACCTGTCCAGGTACATGCTCTATAACACTCCTCAAACACTACCTGTCCAGGTACCTGCTCTATAACACTCCTCAAACACTACCTGTCCAGGTACATGCTCTATAACACTCCTCAAACACTACTTCAAAACACTACCTGTCCAGGTACCTGATCTATAACACTCCTCAAACACTACCTGTCCAGGTACCTGCTCTATAACACTCCTCAAACACTACCTGTCCAGGTACCTGATCTATAACACTCCTCAAACACTACCTGTCCAGGGAGCTGCTCTATAACACTCCTCAAACACTAAACACTCCTGTCCAGGTACCTGCTCTATAACACTCCTCAAACACTACCTGTCCAGGTACCTGATCTATAACACTCCTCCTCAAACACTACCTGTCCAGGTACCTGATCTATAACACTCCTCAAACAATACCTGTCCAGGTACCTGCTCTATAACACTCCTCAAACACTACCTGTCCAGGTACCTGATCTATAACACTATAACACTCAAACACTACCTGTCCAGGTACCTGATCTATAACACTCCTCAAACACTACCTGTCCAGGTACCTGCTCTATAACACTCCTCAAACACTACCTGTCCAGGTACCTGATCTATAACACTCCTCAAACACTACCTGTCCAGGTACCTGATCTATAACACTCCTCAAACACTACCTGTCCAGGTACCTGATCTATAACACTCCTCAAACACTACCTGTCCAGGGAGCTGCTCTATAACACTCCTCAAACACTACCTGTCCAGGTACCTGCTCTATAACACTCCTCAAACACTACCTGTCCAGGTACCTGATCTATAACACTCCTCAAACACTCCAACACACCCTTACGCGCATTGTTTTCCCAGTGATGCTAGTCTCCTTAAGACAGTTCTGTTTGAGGTTTTTGAATCCCTACTCTTCTATCCATCTGTCATTACTCCTTCCTCGCTCATATCTCTATTTATTCTTGTTTTATCCTATTTTTTTCTCTATCCTCATCTGGCATTACCTCCTCATTTTGTTGTTTTGCCCCCCTCCACCCCTTCAACCCAGAGCTCAGTGAGGATTTTAAGCTGGACATCAAACGAACTCGCCGTAGATTTAAGAGTCATCCAGTCCGAAGGCATCCAGTTTAGGTTGTTCAAAAAGGGTGTGTGAGTTTATCTCTTTGTAACTCAATTGACATTCTAACTGGCGTCTGCCGTTTTGACTGTTGTTTCTCTGTGTCAGTAGCTGTCTTCTCTTTCTGTAATACTTTCATATTTGTGGATCTTTGTCTGTCTCTGTTTTTTTGATTGTTTGTTTGTATGACTTTCCCTTTCTTCCTCTCTTATTCCATCTCGCTCACCCTCCCTCTCCAGTCTCTCTCTCTCTCTCTCTGCAGTGGGCTGTTTAAGACTGATAAAGGGATTGGCAGTGCTGGTATGAAGCTGGACTCTCTGGAAAGGCAGTGTGAGAGCAAACAGCTAATAAAGGTGAAATCACACACACACAGCAAAATAGCATTCCAAGCTAATGTTGAGGTATGTGTGTATGGTTGTGTTTGTGCGGTATGTGTATACATGTCAGCCGGCTGACCATATCTGGCCTGCCGGTCGACAAAATATAAATAAATATATGCCATTTAGCAGACGCTTTTATCCAAAGCGACTTACAGTCATGTGTGCATACATTCTACGTATGGGTGGTCCCGGGGATCGAACCCACTACCCTGGCGTTACAAGCGCCATGCTCTACCAACTGAGCTACAGAAGGACAAATCCCATCTGGACAAATCCCATCTGGACGGCCGACTGGTACTATCTGGCCGGCTGAACAGACTGGTCCTTTCTGGCCGGCCGGCTGACTGGTACTATCTGGCCAGTCAAATGCTGGTCCTATCTGGCTGGCCGACTGGTTCAATCTGGCTGGCCGACTAGTTCTAGCTGGCTGGCCGACTAGTTCTAGCTGGCCGGCCGACCTGTCCCATCTGGCCAACCAGCCGACTGGTGCCTCAACCAGGACTAGTCGGATGTCATAAGGTGAATGCACCAATTTGTAAGTCGCTCTGGATAAGAGCGTCTGCTAAATGACTTAAATGTAAATGTAAATGTAAATGTCCTATTTGGCCGGCCGACTGGTCTTATCTGGCTGACCGGTCCCATCTGTCTGGCCAACCTGTCCCATGTGTCCGGCCGACCAGTCCAATATGACCGGATGGCCGACCAGTCCAATATGACCGGATGGCCGACCAGTCCAATATGACCGGATGGCCGACCAGTCCAATATGACCGGATGGCCGACCAGTCCAATATGACCGGATGGCCGACCAGTCCAATATGACCGGATGACCGACCAGTCCAATATGACCGGATGGCCGACCAGTCCAATATGACCGGATGGCCGACCAGTCCTATCTTTCCGGCTGACTGGTCCTATCTGACCGGCTGGCCGACAGGTACTATCTATCTATTTTTTGTGTTGTGAGGGTGGACTGACTGTATTATTTGGCATTAATAGACTGGTTTTACACTCAACAATGTTCTATCATAGCTGGGAGAGAGCGTGAGGACGGCTCATGTCATGCAGGTTCATGTAGCCTATACAAGACAGTTATATATTATAAAACATATATATATTGGTAGCTGATTAGTATGCTGTTACATCAAAAATGTATTTTACAATCTGCAACGTAATGAATTTCACTAAGAACACATTGAGAACACCTTCCTAAACCCCACACCCCTTTGCCCTCAGAACAGCCCCAATTCGTCGGGGCATGGACTCTACAAGGTGTCAAAATAAGTTCCACAGGGATGCTGGCCCATGTTGATTCCAATGCTTCCCACAGTTGTGTGAAGTTGTCTGGATGTCCTTTGGGTGGTGGACCATTGTTGATACACACAGGAAAATGTTGAGCGTGAAAAACCCAGGAGCGTTTCAGTTCTTGACACAAACTGGTGCACCTTTTTTTTCACAGTCCCCAGGAAAGTACAGTATGATACAGAGCCATGAGTGCATGGAACAACCTTCCACCTTATCTAGCACAATTGAACAGCAACCCTGGATTTAAAAAAACAAATAAAGCAAAACCTCACGGCACAACACCTCTCCCTCCTGTGAACCATTTGTTGTGTGTACTGTAAGTACTTACATGTGTAACTGATAGCTGCGCGCACACACAAACACTACATGTTCATGTTTTTAAATGTATGTAAATTGTAAAGTCTTTTTTTGTCTGGAATGTCTTTTTTGTTATGTGTCAGACCTCAGTAAGACTAGCTATCGCCGATGGCGATCCTAATAAATCAAAAACAAACAGAAAATATGTTAAAAACATTAAACGTGTCCATGATCCAGGCTGTAACACAACCGGCCGTGATTGGGAGTCACGTAGGGCGGTGCACAAGGTGTAGGCTGTCATTGTAAAGAAGAATTTGTTCTTAACTGACTTGCCTAGTTAAATAAAGGTTAAATAAAACATTTAAATATTAATAATAATAATTACATCAGACATAAGAAACTAGCTGGGTTAGCCCTTGCCAGAAGATATTGACACTGCCGCTTTGCTTGTTTACACTGAGCTGCACTGAGGTTTGAACACAATCATGGTTACATTAAGACACCGTGGAGCCAGCACGAGATATGGGTCAGAAAAGTGCCTCAAAGCAGGGATGGGATATGCTACTGTACTCCAAATTTGACCTGTATCCACACTGCTACACCGAGAAGATTGAAGTACTGCTAGTTTACCTGGAAAACTGATGCTAGCTATCAGTTACCCACAACAGCCATTTTGGTATGGCATATTGTGTAGAACAACAAAGGAGCTGATTGGCTGACACTGCCATTCCAAAATGGCTGCAGTGGCTCCATACAACCATATAACAACATGCTCCACCTGGCTAACATTATGAATAGCTAACATTGATAACAATTTACCACAATTCATCAATGTGGACATGAGGGAATAGCTGAGTTACTGTTCCAAAAATAGCACATGGCTAGCATTACGTTTGGCACCGATTTAGCTAGGCTAGCTAGATAACTAGCTAGCCAGCCCTTAGCTAATCTAGCTAACATTAGCTAACGTTGGTGATGATATGAATCTGAAATAAGAACCTTAACTGCTTTTTGAGGAGTTTTCAATAGATAACAGATGGAAAGTTCAATGGAATAGCCTACACATTCTTACCTTGGAAAGCAGAACTTGCATGTGTATTGTGTGTCTTTGTGTTGTGTCTTTGTGTTCAAAATCAAATTAAATGTTATTTGTCACATGCTCCGAATACAATACTGTGAAATGCTTACTTAAAAGCACTTAACCAACAATGTTGTGTGTATTCCTGTTGGTCACTATTTGGGAATGGTGATGGTGGTTTATATTGTCTCCCTAGCCTCTTGGGAACGTTTTACAATTTGTGAGCTCGTTTTATCAATCATGAGCATGTTTTATATCAATTCATGCACGTGTTTGAGTAATTCTGGTGTATTTCTTATAATTCGTGAGTTTGTTTTATAAATCATGACATGTTTTATATCAATGGGGGTGTGATCGGTCCTCCTTTTCCTGTAGTCCACAATCATCTCCTTTGTCTTGATCCCGTTGAGGGAGAGGTTGTTGTCCTTGCACCACACGGTCAGGTCTCTGACCTCCTCCCAATAGGCTGTCTCATCGTTGTTGGTGATCAGGCCTACCATTTTTGTGTCATTGGCAAACTTAATGATGGTGTTGGAGTCGTGCCTGGTCATGCAGTCATGAGTGAACAGAGAGTACAGGAGGGGACAGAGCCCCTGATGGGCCCCCATGTTGAGGATCAGCGTGACGGATGTGATTGTTACCTACCTTTAACAACTTGGGGCGGCCCGTCAGGAAGTCCAGGACCCAGTTGCAGAGGGAGGTGTTTAGTCCCAGGGTCCCATGAGCTTTGAGGGCAATATGGTGTTGAATGCTGAGCTGTAGTCAATGAATAGCATTCTCACATACAATGGGGCAAAAAGTAATTAGTCAGCCACCAATTGTGCAAGTTCTCCCACTTAAAAATATGAGAGAGGCCTGTAATTTTCATCATAGGTACACTTCAACTATGACAGACAAAATGAGGAGAAAAAAAATCCAGAAAATCACATTGTAGGATTTTTAATTAATTTATTTGCAAATTATGGTGGAAAATAAGTATTTGGTCACCTACAAACAAGCAAGATTTCTGGCTCTCACAGACCTGTAACTTCTTCTTCAAGAGACTCCTCTGTCCTCCACTCGTTACCTGTATTAATGGCACCTGTTTGAAGTTGTTATTAGTATAAAAGACACCTGTTCACAACCTCAAAGAGTCATACTCCAAACTCCACTATGGCCAAGACCAAAGAGCTGTCAAAGGACACCAGAAACAACATTGTAGACCTGCACCAGGTTGGGAAGACTGAATCTGCAATAGGTAAGCAGCTTGGTTTGAAGAAATCAACTGTGGGAGCAATTATTAGGAAATGGAAGACATACAAGACCACTGATAATCTCCCTCGATCTGGGGCTCCACGCAAAATCTCACCCGTGGGGTCAAAATGATCACAAGAACTGTGAGCACAAATCCCAGAACCACACGGGGGGACCTTGTGAATGACTTGCAGAGAGCTGGGACAAAAGTAACAAAGCCTACCATCAGTAACACACTACGTCGCCAAGGACTCAAATCCTGCAGTGCCAGACGTGTGCCCCTGCTTAAGCCAGTACAGGTCCAGGCCCGTCTGAAGTTGGCTAGAGAGCATTTGGATTATCCAGAAGAAGATTGGGAGAATGTCATATGGTCAGATGAAACCAAAAAATAACATTTGGGTAAAAACTCAAATCGTCGTGTTTGGAGGACAATGAATGCTGACTTGCATCCAAAGAACACATTACCTACTGTGAAGCATGGGGGTGGAAACATCATGCTTTGGGGCTGTTTTTCTGCAAAGGGACCAGGACGACTGATCCGTGTAATGGAAAGAATGAATGGGGCCATGTATCGTGAGATTTTGAGTGCAAACCTCCTTCCATCAGCAAGGGCATTGAAGATGAAACGTGGCTGGGTCTTTCAGCATGACAATGATCCCAAACACACCGCCTGGGCAACAAAGGAGTGGCTTCGTAAGAAGCATTTCAAGGTCCTGGAGTGGCCTAGCCAGTCTCCAGATCTCAACCCCATAGAAAATCTTTGGAGGGAGTTGAAAGTCTGTGTTGCCCAGCAACAGCCCCAAAACATCACTGCTCTAGAGGAGATCTGCATGGAGGAATGGGCCAAAATACCAGCAACAGTGTGTGAAAACCTTGTGAAGACTAACAGAAAACATTTGACCTCTGTCATTGCCAACAAAGGGTATATAACAAAGTATTGAGATAAACTTTTGTTATTGACCAAATACTTATTTTCCACCATAATTTGCAAAGAAATTCATTCAAAAATCCTACAATGTGATTTTCTGGATTTTTTTCTCATTTTGTCTGTCATAGTTGAAGTGTACCTATGATGAAAATTACAGGCCTCTCTCATCTTTTTAATTGGGAGAACTTGCACAATTGGTGGCTGACTAAATACTTTTTTGCCCCACTGTAGGTGTTCCTTTTGTCCAGGTGTGAAAGGGCAGTGTGGACTGCAATAAAGATTGCATCATCTGTGAATCTGTTGGTGCGGTATGCAAATTGGAGTGGGTCTAGGGTTTCTGGGATAATGGTGTTGATGTGAGCCACGACCAGCCTTTCAAAGCATTTCATGGCTACAGACGTGAGTGCACAGGTCGGTAGTCATTTTGGCAGTTTACCTTAGTATCCTTGGGCACGGGGACTAGGCTTGGTCTGCTTGAAACATATTGGTATTACTGACTCAGACAGCGAGAGGTTGAAAATGTCAAAGAAGACACTTTCCAGTTGGTCAGCACATGCTCGGAGTACACGTCCTGGTAACCCGTCTGGCCCTGTGGCCTTGTGAATGTTGACCTGTTTAAAGCTCTTATTCACATTGGCTGCGGAGAGTGTGATCACACAGTCGTCCGGAACAGCGGATGCTCTCATGCATGTTTCACTGTTACTTGCCTCAAAGCGAGCATAGAAGTTGTTTAGCTTGTCTGGTAGGCTCGTGTCACTGGGCAGCTCTCGGCTGTGCTTCCCTTTGTAGTCTGTAATAATTTATCGCCCGAGTCACTGGTGCTTCCTACTTTAATTATTGCTTGTAAGCAGGAATCAGGAGGAAAGAATTATGGTCAGATTTTCCAAATGGAGGGCGAGGGAGAGCTTTGTGCACATCTCTGTGTGTGGAGTGAAGGTGGTCTAGAGTTTTTTTTCCCTCTGGCTGCACATTTAAGATGCTGTATGAAATGAGGTGAAACTGATTTAATTTTCCCTGCATTAAAGTCCCCGGCCACTAGGAGTGCCGCCTCTGGATGAGCGTTTTCCTGTTTGCTTATGGCGGTAAACTGTTCATTGAGTGCGGTTTTAGTGCCTGCCTCGGTCTGTGGTGGTATGTAGGCAGCTACGAAAAATACAGATGAAAACTCTCTATGTAGATAGTGTGGTCTACAGGTTATCATGAGATATTCCACCCAAGGCGAGCAAAACTTTGAGACTCCCTTAGATATTGTGCACCAGCTGTTGTTTAGAAATATACATAGGCCACCGCCCCATGTCTTACCAGAGGCTGCTGTTCTATCCTGCCTGTCACAACTTCTGCCAAAGTCGATGCCTCTCCTTGTTCGGGTGGTGCTCGGCGGTCGATGTCACCGGTCTTCTAGCCATCATTGATCAATTTTTCATTTTCCATTGGTTTTGTCTTGTCTTCCTACACACCTGATTTCAATTCCATTCATTACCTGTTGTGTATTTAACCCTCTGTTTCCCGATCATGTCTTTGTCAGAGATTGTTTCTTGTTTCAGTTTCGTGTTGTTTGTATTTGGTGCGTGACGGTCCTCCTATCCAGTTTGTTTAATTTGTATTTATGGTTTTGGAGTCATGTTTTGTTTGATTAAATTACTCCATTTACCAAGTTTATTCTCCTGCGCCTGACTTCCCTGCCACCTATACATACGTTTGTGACACTGCCGATAGAGTGTATAACCTGCCAGCTGTAGGTTAATAATGTCGTCGTTCAGCCGTGACTCGTGAAACATAAGATATTACATGTTTTTATACATACATTCAGTTAATCCCATTTATTTTCCAGAGATGTAACGTTGGCTAACAGTACGGATGGCAAAGGCAGATTAGCCACTCGTTGCCTGCTCCTCACAACACACCCCAATTTCTTTCCGCAAAATATTTTTCTTTCTCCAACGAATGACAGGGATGGGATGAGGGCTTGTTCGAGTGTTTGGAGTATATCCTTCCAGTCCGACTCATTAAAGAAAAAGTATTTGTCCAATTCAAGGTGAGTAATCGATATTCTGATGTCCAGAAGCTCTTTTCAGTCATAAGAGACTGAAACATTATGTACAAAGTAAGTTACAAACAATGCAAAAAAACGAACAAATTAGCACAATTGGTTAAGAGCAAATAAAACAGCAGCCATCCTCTCCGGCGCCATCTCATCTCAGCTAGGGTTCTAATGTACGCAATAGGCTACAAACACACACATTCACTATAATGTCCCATGGAAAGGCTCTTAAAAAGGACAGATGGCAACTGAATTCACAAGTGTGACATGCCACGATATGTATACTGAACAAAAATAATAACGCAACATACAACAATTTCATTGATTTAACTGAGTTAGAGTTCATATGAGGAAGTCAGTCAATTGAAATAAATGCAATAGGCCCTAATCTATGGATTTCACTTGACTTGGAATACAGATGTGCATCTGTTGGTCACAGATACCTTATTTTTGAGCATTTAAATTTCCATCGATAAAATGCAATTGTGTTCATAGTCCGTAGCTTATGCCTCCCCATAACACCACCACCACCATGGTGCACACTGTTCACAACATTGACATCAACAAACTGCTCACCCACACAACGCCATACACGTCTGCGGTTGTGAGGCCGGTTGGGACGTCCTGACAAATTCTCTAGAACAATGGTGGAGGTAGAGCTTATGGTAGAGAAATTAAAATGTAATTATCTGGCAACATCTCTGGTGGACACAATTGGACGCTCCCTCAGAACTTGAGACATCTGTGGCATTGTGTTGTGTGACATAACTTCACATTTTAGAGTGGCCTTTTATTGTCCCCAGCACAAGGTGCACCTGTTGGTTTGATTATCCTGTTTGGTCAGCTTCTTGATATGCCACGCCTATCAGGTGGATGGATTATCTTAGCAAAGGAGAAATGCTCTCTAACAGGGATGTAAACAAATTTGTTCACAAAGCTTGAGACAAATAAGCTTTTTGTGCATTTCTGGGATCTTTTATTTCAGCTCATGAATCATAGGTCCAAAACTTTAGATGTTGCATTTATATTTTTGTTCAGTGTAGGTTATGGTTAAACTGTAGCCCATAATAATGGGGATTTGGTTAAAAATAAATATTAGAATGATGGCGATGTTGATAATTATAATGCTAAAAATAATTATAGTGATATTGATGATGACTGCAATAATGTTGGTGGTGATGATTTTGAGTCTGTGTGTCATTGTGTCTGTCTGTTCAGTTGGTAGTAATGTTGATGAATAGCGGTTGCCCCTAGGAACCCCAAAATCAACACCACTCACCCTCCTGCTGACAGATGGCCAATCATCTAAAGCACCGTGAGATACCTTTATGTGTATGAACAGGACTGTTATGTGTGTGTGTGTGTGTGTGTGTGTGTGTGTGTGTGTGTGTGTGTGTGTGTGTGTGTGTGTGTGTGTGTGTGTGTGTGTGTGTGTGTGTGTGTGTGTGTGTGTGTGTGTGTGTGTGTGTGTGTCCATTTGTATGTGTATAACGGTATGTTTGAATCTGTATTTGTATATGACCACATGCTAGCTGGCCATTGCTGTAGAGCACAGTGGGATGGCTTTATATACTATGCACCCAGGGGGTCATTGGAGTGTGGAGAGGTGTGCTGTGATCACACACTGGCTCACACTCTACATAGAAAGACAGAGAGCCATTCATTTGTGTCCATGACAGCAAGATAAACAAAGAGAATGAATGAGTGAGGGAGAGGGAAAGAGAGAGAGATGGGAAAAGTAACAGAAAATGGTGAAAATAATAATGGAAGAGACTCAAAAAGAGAAGGAGAGAGCAAGAAAGGGAGAGGAATATAGCGACTAACAATAAAGGGAGAAACGTTATAATGAGTTCATAATAAATAAGCACTGTGAAGAAAGTGGACGGAGCAGTCAGAAGAACGAGAAGAGAATATCAGTTAGCATATTGTAGTCTTATCTGAGCAAGAGGAAGTTATTAAACACTACTCTGAGTGAATTAGGCTCAATGTAATATAAATCAAATCAAATGTTATTTGTCACATACACATGGTTAGCAGATGTTAATGCGAGAGTAGCGAAATGCTTGTGCTTCTAGTTCCGACAATGCAGTAATAACCAACAAGTAATCTAACTAACAATTCCAAAACTACTGTCTTATACACAGTGTAAGGGGATAAAGAATATGTACATAAAGATATATGAATGAGTGATGGTACAGAGCAGCATAGGCAAGATACAGTAGATGGTATCGAGTACAGTATATACATATGAGATGAATGAGAAGTGGCATAGTTAAAGTGGCTAGTGATACATGTATTACATAAGGATGCAGTCGATGATATAGAGTACAGTATATACGTATGCATATGAGATTAATAATGTAGGGTATGTAACATTATATAAGGTAGCATTGTTTAAAGTGGCTAGTGATATATTTACATAATTTCCCATCAATTCCCATTATTAAAGTGGCTGGAGTTGAGTCAGTGTCAGTGTCAGTGTATTGGCAGCAGCCACTCAATGTTAGTGGTGGCTGTTTAACAGTCTGATGGCCTTGAGATAGAAGCTGTTTTTCAGTCTCTCGATCCCAGCTTTGATGCACCTGTACTGACCTCGCCTTCAGGATGATAGCGGGGTGAACAGGCAGTGGCTCGGGTGGTTGATGTCCTTGATGATCTTTATGGCCTTCCTGTAACATCGGGTGGTGTAGGTGTCCTGGAGGGCAGGTAGTTTGCCCCCGGTGATGCGTTGTGCAGACCTCACTACCCTCTGGAGAGCCTTACGGTTGTGGGTGGAGCGGTTGCCGTACCAGGCGGTGATACAGCCCGCCAGGATGCTCTCGATTGTGCATCTGTAGATGTTTGTGAGTGCTTTTGGTGACAAGCTGAATTTCTTCAGCCTTCTGAGGTTGAAGAGGCGCTGCTGCGCCTTCTTCACGATGCTGTTTGTGTGAGTGGACAAATTCAGTTTGTCTGTGATGTGTATGCCAAGGAACTTGCTACCCTCTCCACTACTTTTCCATCGATGTGGATAGGGGGGTGTTCCCTCTGCTGTTTCCTGAAGTCCACAATCATCTCCTTAGTTTTGTTGACGTTGAGTGTGAGGTTATTTTCCTGACACCACACTCTGAGGGCCCTCACCTCCTCCCTGTAGGCCGTCTCGTCGTTGTTGGTAATCAAGCCTACCACTGTTGTGTCGTCCGCAAACTTGATGATTAAGTTGGAGGCGTGCGTGGCCACGCAGTCGTGGGTGAACAGGGAGTACAGGAGAGGGCTCAGAATGCACCCTTGTGGGGCCCCAGTGTTGAGGATCAGCGGGGTGGAGATGTTGTTGCCTACCCTCACCACCTGGGGGCGGCCCGTCAGGAAATCCAGTACCCAGTTGCACAGGGCGGGGTCGAGACCCAGGGTCTCGAGCTTGATGACGAGCTGGGAGGGTACTATGGTGTTGAATGCCGAGCTGTAGTCGATGAACAGCATTCTCACATAGGTATTCCTCTTGTCCAGATGGGTTAGGGCAGTGTGCAGTGTGGTTGAGATAGCATCGTCTGTGGACCTATTTGGGCGGTAAGCAAATTGGAGTGGTTCTAGGGTGTCAGGTAGGGTGGACGTGATATGGTCCTTGACTAGTCTCTCAAAGCACTTCATGATGACGGAAGTGAGTGCTACGGGGCGGTAGTCGTTTAGCTCAGTTACCTTAGCTTTCTTGGGAACAGGAACAATGGTGGCCCTCTTGAAGCATGTGGGAACAGCAGACTGGTATAGGGATTGAATATGTCCGTAAACACACCGGCCAGCTGGTCTGCGCATGCTCTGAGGGCGCGGCTGGGGATGCCGTCTGGGCCTGCAGCCTTGCGAGCGTTAACACGTTTAAATGTCTTACTCACCTCGGCTGCAGTGAAGGAGAGTCCGCATGTTTTCGTTGCAGCCGTGTCAGTGGCACTGTATTGTCCTCAAAGCGGGCAAAAAAGTTATTTAGTCTGCCTGGGAGCAAGACATCCTGGTCCGTGACTGGGCCAACTGCATTCATTCCATCATCTGAACACTGTTGGTTCTTAGCAGTTTGCCATACTTTAGGGACCCCAAGAGGATTACAGTTGTAATCGCACTCACTTTCCAATCCAATCTCATTCAAATGCGGTAGCAGGCTGGTTACCAAATTTCTTGGAGCCAGGGAACCATGAAATACACTGAACAAATGTGTCTTACCACAATTTACTCCTTAGCCACGAAGGAACTAGCCATGACCTGCTGTTTGATATGCAGATCCAAAGCACACTCTCTGCACGCCCACCACACAACCTCTGTGTGTGTGTGTGTGTGTGTGTGTGTGTGTGTGTGTGTGTGTGTGTGTGTGTGTGTGTGTGTGTGTGTGTGTGTGTGTGTGTGTGTGTGTGTGTGTGTGTGTGTGTGTGTGTGTGCGTGCGTGCGTGCGTGCGTGCGTGCGTGCGTGCGTGCGTGCGTGCGTGCGTGCGTGCGTGCGTGCGTGCGTGCGTGCGTGCGTGTGTGAAGTGTGCGTGTGTCTCTGTGCATTTGACCAAACTCACCCCTGACAGCGTACAACAATCCACCTCAATGGCACCATAGCAACCGAGAAAACAATTTACACTGGAGTCCAGTAAACTCCAAATTAAAACACTTCTATGAAAATAGTTAGTTATGTCCACATGCATTGCTGCTCACCGAGGCGTGAGTCTGTTCTTCGGTGCTTCGCTTCAGAGCAGCAGTCCTCAGCAGTCCTCACTCCTCATGGTGTAGTCACGATCGTTGCCAGAGCCTCGGGGTGAAGCTCTATTCAGGTTTAGGATGAATCTCAACAGGCTAAAGTGGCTGCCTTTCCTCATCTCCTCCCTTTCATTTACACTGAATCTATGGACAGGATTGGTGAAAGCTTTTGTATATAATGGATGTCCACCAGGTATTTTATCGCACCTATCATGCACTTTCACCACGGTGCCGAGAAATACGACGAGGAGAGAAAGCCGCTATAAACAATTGAGATGCACAGATTAGCTCAAGAGAAGTTCAGCAGAAGGAAAGGAGAGAAGGCCACTTGAGACTATTGAGATGTACCCTTGACTCTAGAGGGGGAGAAGGCCATTGTTGTGGGACTGGAGAGTTGCCTCAGTGATGATGGAACACAACAAGTCCGTGCCAGTAAGGCCGACTGATTTCCTGCTATCAAGGCTGCTATTCATCACAGTTATCACACTGCTAAAGTATTGCAGATGGTGATGTTTCATTTTATCTAATCAAATCCGTACTTACATATTAGCTAGATGGTATCTGGTTTTCCTTGTTTAATCTTTTGCTCAGGTACACCAACTTAATACCAGCTGATCTTACAGTCTACACTCCTTGAAAAAAAGGGTTCCAAAAGGGTTCTTTGGCTGTCTCCATAGGAGAAACCTTTTTAGTTACAGATAGAATCTTTATAGGTTCCTGCTGGAATCTTTTTGGGTTCCATGTCGAACCCTCTGTGAAAAGGGTTCTATATGGAACCCAAAAAGGTTCTAACTAGAACCAAAAGGGTTGTCCCTGGAATCGAAAGGGGTTCTCCAATGGGTTGTCCTATGGGGACAGCCGACTAACCCTTTCAGGTTCTAAATTGCACCTGTGCAATCAAAAAGTCTGGGATATTATAATATAGCAATATATGTCCTACACTCTAATACACTACTGTAGGATAAAATGAGACTTCATTTCACAGAGAGGCCCATGGTTTAATGGCTGTTCTGGTAAGGAAAGAGATCAGAGGACTATGGCAACTGCAGACAGTCACATCAAGCTGTTCATAAGGTGATACCCTCTGTGCATGTGTGTGTGGGAGAGAAAGAGAGCGAGAGAGAGATAGAGAGACGTGGAGAGAGAGGGGGTTGCCTGTGTGGCCACGAACCCACCTAGAATTTGATTGGCCTCTGAAAATATTGATAGTTTTGACGAAGACGCACACCGACAGCAAGACTCATCCATCTCACCAGAGAAAGCATTTCGCTACAGAGTACGACCCTGCCTCACACAGGAAGCGGCGCAGGTCCTAATCCAGGCACTTGTCATCTCCCGTCTGGATTACTGCAACTCGCTGTTGGCTGGGCTCCCTGCCTGTGCCATTAAACCCCTACAACTCATCTAGAACGCTGCAGCCCGTCTGGTGTTCAACCATCCTAAGTTCTCTCACGTCACCCCGCTCCTCCGCTCTCTCCATTGGCTTCCAGTTGAAGCTCGCATCCGCTACAAGACCATGGTGCTTGCCTACGGAGCTGTGAGGGGAACGGCACCTCAGTACCTCCAGGCTCTGATCAGGCCCTACACCCAAACAAGGGCACTGCGTTCATCCACCTCTGGCCTGCTCGCCTCCCTACCACTGAGGAAGTACAGTTCCCGCTCAGCCCAGTCAAAACTGTTCGCTGCTCTGGCTCCCCAATGGTGGAACAAACTCCCTCACGACGCCAGGACAGCGGAGTCAATCACCACCTTCCGGAGACACCTGAAACCCCACCTCTTTAAGGAATACCTAGGATAGGATAAAGTAATCCTTCTCACCCCCCCCCCCCTTAAAAGATTTAGATGCACTATTGTAAAGTGTCTGTTCCACTGGATGTCATAAGGTGAATGCACCAATTTGTAAGTCGCTCTGGATAAGAGCGTCTGCTAAATGACTTAAATGTAAATGTAAATGCTACAGATACTATGACAGAGGTGTAAGTGTCTGTGTGTAGCTGGTGAGATGAGTCAGGCGCAGGACAGCAGATATGAGTAATGAAAGCAACTTTACTCAAATATATCACAATACACGTCATAATAAATACAAGGACACAAATACGGACCGCAATACAATAAACAATTACTCACAAACAAACCTGGGGGAACAGAGGGTTAAATAATGAACAAGTAATTGGGGGATTGAAAGGTGTGTAAGACAAAGACAAAACAAATGGAAAATGAAAATGAAAGTGAATCGGCGATGGCTAGAAGGCCGGTGACGGCGACCTCCAAATGCCGCCCGACGTGACAGTACCCCCCCCAGCAGCGCGCCGACACCGACCTCGGGGACAACCCGGAGGACGAGGCGCAGGGCGATCCGAATGGAGACGGTGGAACTCCCGCAGGAACGAAGGGTCCAAGACGTCCTCCACCGGCACCCAGCATCTCTCCTCCGGACCGTACCTCTCCCACTCCACGAGGTACTGAAGGCCCCTTGCCTGATGGCTCAAGTCCAGGATGCCTTGAACAGCATACGCCGGGGCCCCCTCGATGTCCAGAGTGGGCGGAGGAACCTCCCGCACCTCAGACTCCTGGAGTGGACCAGCCACCACCGGCCTGAGGAGAGACACATGGAACGAGGGATTAATACGGTAATCTGGGGGAAGCTGAGGGGATGCGCACGGTGGAGACCTGGTCTTGACTTTCCACCGTAGTCGCACCGATGGAAACTCTTACACACCTCCCTGAGCACTCTCGTGACCACCCCCTGAGAGCCCTCTGTTGCCAATAAATAGTGGGGTCATGACAGGCCAACCAGGGTAGGTCCAGCACCACAGGAAACGCAGGAGAATCAATAAGGAAGAGACTGATTCTGTCCTTGTGACCCTCCTGCGTAACCATGTCTAGTGGAGCGGTGGCCTCCCTTATCAGCACTGACCCTAATGGTCGACTATCTAGTGCATGCACAGGGAAGGGCATATCCACAGGAACAAGGGGGATACCTAAACTATGAGCAAATTAACGTTCAAATAAAATTCCCAGCTGCGCCTGAATCTACGAGAGCCTTATGCTGGGAATGCGGGGAAAACTCAGGAAATTAAATAAACACATACATGTGAGCAACAGAGGGCTCTGGGTGAGCCTGGTGCTGACTCACCTGGGGTGACACGATAGTGCCTTGCCTGCTGCCTCGACTCCCTGAGGAACCTCCCCAGCACCGACCAGCAGTGTGCCCTCTGCGGCCACAGATGGTTTAGGGAATGGCCCCTCCTCCGGTCGCCCTAAGTGCTGCACCTCCCAGCTCCATGGGCGTCGGAGCAGAAGTGCTGGGGATGGACCTGACACGTCCCGATCTGAAAGTCCACGGGCAGTCAGCAGGTTGTCCAGCCGGATGGACAGATCCACCAGCTGGTCCAATGTGAGGGTGGTGTCTCGGGAGGCCAACTCCCGAACAACATCCTCACGCAGACTGCACCAGTAGTGATCGATCAGGGCCCTGTCGTTCCATCCCACGCTGGCGGCCACGGTCGGGAAGTCCAAAGCAAAATCCTGCTCGCTCCTCATCCCCTGCCTTAGGTGGAACAGACGTTCACCCGCCGCTCGACCCTCAGACGTGTGGTTGAAAACTTCCCAAATGCGACGGGTGAACTCTATGTAACGGTCCAACGCCGTATCTCCTTCACTCCATACGGCGTTGGACTACTCCAGGGCTTTGCCTGAGTGACGAGGGCGGACACGCTCTCATGTCCCGAAGGAGCCGGGTGGATGGTTGCCAGGTAGAGCTCCAGCTGTAGTAGGATCCCCTGGCATACGGCAGCCGTCCCATCATACTCCCTCAGGAGCGCGTGTCGAATCCCGCTGCGACCAGGTGAAGGAGGGGTGGACAGTGGGGCCTACTGTAGTGGGGCTGGTTGAGGCGCTGGATGACCTCCTCCTCTCTCCCAATGATCCATCGTCTGCAGCATGCGATCCATGGCGGTGCCCAGACGTTGCAACATGGTGGCGTGCTTCTGGACGCGCTCCTCTACCGCCACAGGGAGGGCGTCTGCTCCTGCTGACTCCATTAGCAGGTGAGTCATTCTGTAAATCGTCTGTGTGTAGATGGTGAGATGAGTCAGGCGCAGGACAGCAGATGTGAGTAATGAAAGCCTTTTTACTCAAATATATCACAATACACAATGTAATAAATACAAGGCCACAAAAACGGACCGCAATACAATAAACATTACTCACAAACAAACATGGGGGAACAGAGGGTTAAATAATGAACAAGTAATTGGGGGATTGAAACCAGGTGTGTAAGACAAAGACAAATCAAATGCAAAATGAAAAGTAGATTGGCGATGGCCAGAAGGCCGGTGCCGTCTTCCGCCGCCCGAACAAGGAGAGGGACCGACTTCGGCGGAAGTCGTGACAAGAGGAGAGCTGTTTGTCTCGATCGGATGCTTTCTCTGGTGAAATAGATTCAGCTTCTTGTGAACTGGTGGAAAATTATGAAACACAGATAGACAAGAATGATAAATACGTTTTTCCCTTTTTTTAATTGTTCATATTTTTTGGGAATCCTGGCTTCCCTTGGCAGCCATGAATTACGTGCCACTTTGTCGGCTGAATTTCATTACACTTGTGGTGTTTGTAATAGATGTCCCTTACCATTCAAATGGCATGTGCACAGTGCACTGGTCGGATGCTGGACTTATTTTGGAGTAGACTAATGTGAGCAGGTGACCTACTTAACCTACTTTAAAGTGATTTGTTTGACTACATGTACATATTACCTCAATAACCTAGACTAACCGGTACCCCAACACATTGACTCTGTACTGGTACCCCCTGTATAAAGCCTTGCATGTTATTGTACTGCTGCTGTTTAATTAGTTGTATGCTAATACCCTTATATTTTAATGCAAACACTGTAACAAAACTTTTGGAATTGATTTATGATTTATTTGAAGTAGAGAATGTGCCTAAGCTGAAGTATTTAATGTGTTGAACCATCGTAATTATATTGAAAATATCCATCTTGCATCAATTAAGGTTCAAAATGGTATGGCCCCACTTAACTGGGTTTGTGCCCCATCTTGGCTACCCCATTCAAAATATTCTGGACATGCCACTGGTGGAGAGGGGGAGAGAGAGAATCTCGTAGTCCACTTTGGTTTTATTGAGCCACTACTGGTCCATGTCAACATTTTTAGAACTGTGTCATGAGCCTCCCTCCCACTGTCTCTGCATAATCTCTCATATCCCATGCATGCTGACCGGGCGGTTTCCGTCACAGTGCGCCAGATGCGCGTCACGGCGTGCAAACCCCATTATGTATCTACTAATACCCAATAAGAGCCTATCAATGGGTTCAATGGGGATGGGGCAGCCAACAGCACCCTTTACTTTCACTGTGAAAATGGAGATCACATTAATGTTCCTGCATTACAAATTCGGAATTCAGTTGAATGAAATATCCATCAAGTGATTAGGACTAAGGATACGGTGGTAGCCTGTTGTGTGGTAGAGGCTAGATTACAATTATAGTTTGAGGGATTTGATGCTGTGTGTGTGTGTGTGTGTGTGTGTGTGTGTGTGTGTGTGTGTGTGTGTGTGTGTGTGTGTGTGTGTGTGTGTGTGTGTGTGTGTGTGTGTGTGTGTGTGTGTGTGTGTGTGATATGAGCAGCTGCAATAATGATAACGGCTATGTAATGAACAGAAGGAAGCATCATAATCTTACAAGAGAGGAGGGGAGGATGGACCTGCAGAGGTGAAAGTGGATGATTTTTGTTAGGCTTCTTCTCCTACAGCTACACCTAACCACTCGCACTCTGTTCTAACTTCGAACCTTTCAAGGTAAAAGGGAACTCTTTCTCTCACGAACACTCGCACACAAACACCGCATTGAGCGCGTTGTCAGAGATGACAGCATAGAAATTACACCCGGTATCCTACATGCATACACAAAGCTGTAGCTGTGGTAAAATATAAAGAAAAACAGGGAGCTTGGTTCGCTTCGTTGCATGGGGGACTCACTGCCTATCCAAAAGGCAGAGCCAGTCCCCTGACCAACAGACTAATTCATTTGAATTAGTTCATGGATTTAATCATCGCCGATGTCACGAGATACGTAACGGATACGGGGATTAATATTACAGGCACCGAGAGTTTACACCGCGCCCGGTGTACTGACATTCTCTGCAACGACTCGGTATATGAAACCGGTGCCTCGGTAACGAGACCGACGGAGAACATCAGTTATTTCAGTAAGGCTATCGTGCCATTTCGATATACCATGGTTCCGGGATTTGAATAGGTAGGCTATCGTAACGATACCCACTGGGAGTCATTAGAACAAAAAGCACTCCTTTAATTTTCTACGCCTGCTTCGCGGCAGCAGGTTGGGGTAATAGCCACCACCACCAGGATTGCACAAGTCTACAATTCACATGGGCGAAGGCAGGGCTCGGTTCTGCTTTGGTTGGACCCGGGCTCGCTGTCAAGAACAAGACAAAGGTGTGTCGGACCCTGGGAGGGAACCAGAAACGCGAGAGAGATGGGCCGAACTGTTCGACCAACTGGACCTCAATAAAGACGGTAAAGTCGACATCAACGAGCTGAGGATAGGACTCGCTGCCCGCGGTTTACTTCGCAGTGACGCGGAGGAGGTGAGAGGAATAGTGATTTTGGGGTTATTCCAATAGAAATGTGTATCCCTTGAATTATAGCCTGCATGGCACATTAATTGTGTGTGTGTGTTCTTGGCTGAGTAAGGAGTAAAACGATTATGTCCTGTCAAACAACACAAACTGATCATACAGTATGTCTGACATAGGCCAGGGGTTCCTAAACTTTTTTTTCTGATAGCAAATTCACCAGGGACCCCCTCAAAATCCGAACACAACTCAGACTTTAGAGTGAGGTAAAAAATAGCATACAAGAAGTTTCATGACTGCTGCAGTTCCATGCATGGCCAGACTAACCAATACTTCAGTCATGGAAAGTAAAATGTAAACAACAATTGGATGGAATACAATAAGTTTTAGTTGAAAACTGGGTAATTGATGGAGTACTGTGGATCCCTGTGAGCCTCCCAGGCCCGTTTGTGTGTCTAAGGGTATACTGTGGATTAATAATATTGTATTGTACTGTATTGCACCAACTTCTTCCACAGACCCCTTGGCCAGATTTGTGTAAATTTGTGTAATCGGTTGTTGTGACATCTGCTCTACATTTCTTAACGTTTAAACAACACATATAAAAAAAATAGTTTTTCTGTTAAAGGTCCGAACAGTGAACATCGTGTGTTTCATAACATTTGAGGATATTTGGATGAAACCAGTGAAAAAATGACTGTACATTAACTAAGTTGATCATGAAGTTACTGGTCCCCTCCCTCATGTCAAACACTTGAATTCGGGGATTATTTCTGTCTTTATTTAACTAGGTAGGTCAGTTTAGAACATATTCTAATTTACAATGACAGCCTACCGGGGAACAGTGGCTTGTTCAGGAACAGAACGACCTTGTCAACTCGGGGATTCAATCCAGCAACTTTTCGGTTACGGGCCAACGCTTTAACCACTAGGCTACCTGCTGCCCCTATGCAATGCTAAGTAGGGCTGTAAATGTTATACAGTAGCGTCTTATAATCTTAACTAATTTAAATATGTAACTCCTTAAAACCGCCATCACATGTTCGCATCATACGGCTTTGTTTACAAACCATAAATAGCTCAAGTAGAACGTGGCAGAACGATACTGGTAACTCAACTTTTCATCTGTGTTGTAACTTATAACTAGCAAGCTACTTACCATAATGCCAGAAAAAACACACCGTGTTGTGACTGGATGCCATAGTGATAATTTAACATTACACTATTTCCTGAAGAATGAAGACATCCGTAAGCAGTGGCTGATTTTTATTTCTGCTGGACAGGATCATAACACCCGTGTGCAGTGCACATTTAGAGCGAAGTTGCTTTATAAATTGGGGAGAACATTTGATGTGTCTTGCCAGGAAGCTAATCATGAAGATGGATGCTGAACCATCATTGACAGTGGATCAGTTTATCTTGCAAGCACTGACCATAATGTAAGTATGAGTCTGACACGGTGGCTGTAACTGTGGCTACTTTGACGGTATATTTTCTGCATCACAGCTGATTGTCACTATATGGTTTTTGTTCTTCCATCCCTAAACCCCCTACATTGAGTCTAAGAACTGACAGCAAACAGCTGAAATGAAGGAATGTTGTCCACAAAAGGAGTTCTGGTGTGTATAGTATTTGTAATTTACCCCTGAAAATTATATTCTGCCATTCAATTATTATGTCTTATATTTGCTGTAGCTTGTGTCATTGGGGCTCTAATGATCTACATTTTAGAAAATTCAACATCTACTCGGTTTGCACATCTTTCCAGACAACCACCGCAGCAGTAATGCCATGATACAAAATCAGATTTCCCAAGGCAAGGGGGGATATGTTGTAAAGCCTGTGAAGACAGACCAAATAAGGGGGGATATGTTGTAAAGCATGTGAAGACAGACCAAATAAGGGGGGATATGCTGTAAAGCCTGTAAAGACAGACCAAATAAGGGGGGATATGCTGTAAAGCCTGTAAAGACAGACCAAATAAGGGGGGATATGCTGTAAAGCATGTGAAGACAGACCAAAGAAGGGGGGATATGCTGTAAAGCATGTGAAGACAGACCAAATAAGGGGGGATATGCTGTAAAGCCTGTGAAGACAGACCAAATAAGGGGGGATATGCTGTAAAGACTGACCAAATAAGGGTGGATATGCTGTAAAGCCTGTAAAGACAGACCAAATAAGGGGGGATATGCTGTAAAGCCTGTGAAGACAGACCAAATAAGGGGGGATATGCTGTAAAGCCTGTGAAGACAGACCACATAAGGGGGGATATGCTGTAAAGCATGTGAAGACAGACCAAAGAAGGGGGGATATGCTGTGAAGCATGTGAAGACAGACCAAATAAGGGGGGATATGTTGTAAAGCATGTGAAGACAGACCAAATAAGGGGGGATATGCTGTAAAGCCTGTAAAGACAGACCAAATAAGGGGGGATATGCTGTAAAGCCTGTAAAGAGAGACCACATAAGGGGGATATGCTGTAAAGCCTGTAAAGACAGACCAAATAAGGGGGGATATGCTGTAAAGCATGCGAAGACAGACCAAAGAAGGGGGGATATGCTGTAAAGCATGTGAAGACAGACCAAATAAGGGGGGATATGTTGTAAAGCCTGTGAAGACAGACCAAATAAGGGGGGATATGTTGTAAAGCCTGTGAAGACAGACCAAATAAGGGGGGATATGCTGTAAAGCCTGTGAAGACAGACCAAATAAGGGGGGATATGCTGTAAAGCCTGTGAAGACAGACCAAATAAGGGGGGATATGCTGTAAAGACCGACCAAATAAGGGTGGATATGCTGTAAAGCCTGTAAAGACAGACCAAATAAGGGGGGATATGCTGTAAAGCATGTGAAGACAGACCAAAGAAGGGGGGATATGCTGTAAAGCATGTGAAGACAGAAACAAGAAGGGGGGATATGCTGTAGAGCCTGTGAAGACAGATCAAGTGAAGACAAACCAAAGAAGGGGGGATATGCTGTAAAGCCCGTGAATACAAACCAAATAAGGGGGATATGCTGTAAAGCCCGTGAAGACAGATCAAGTGAAGACAGACCAAAGAAAGGGGGATATGCTGTAAAGCCCGTGAAGACAGATCAAGTGAAGACAAACCAAAGAAGGGGGGATATGCTGTAAAGCCCATGAAGACAGATCAAGTGAAGACAGACCAAAGAAGGGGGGATATGCCGTGAAGCCCGTGAAGATAGATCAAGTGAAGACAGAAACAAGAAGGGTGGATATGCTGTAGAGCCTGTGAAGACAGATCAAGTGAAGACAAACCAAAGAAGGGGGGATATGCTGTAAAGCCCATGAAGACAGATCAAGTGAAGACAAACCAAAGAAGGGGGGATATGCTGTAAAGCCCATGAAGACAGATCAAGTGAAGACAAACCAAAGAAGGGGGGATATGCTGTAAAGCCCGTGAAGACAAACCAAATAAGGGGGATATGCTGTAAAGCCCGTGAAGACAGATCAAGTGAAGACAGACCAAAGAAAGGGGGATATGCTGTAAAGCCCGTGAAGACAGATCAAGTGAAGACAGACCAAAGAAGGGGGGATATGCTGTGAAGCCTGTGAAGACAGATCAAGTGATGACAAACCAAAGAAGGGGGATATGCTGTAAAGCCCGTGAAGACAAATCAAGTGATGACAAACCAAAGAAGGGGGGATATGCTGTAAAGCCCGTGAAGACAGATCAAGTGAAGACAAACCAAAGAAGGGGGGATATGCTGTAAAGCCCGTGAAGACAAACCAAAGAAGGGGGATATGCTGTAAAGCCTGTGAAGACAGACCAAATAAGGGGGGATATGCTGTAAAGCCTGTGAAGACAGACCAAATAAGGGGGGATATGCTGTAAAGACCGACCAAATAAGGGTGGATATGCTGTAAAGCCTGTAAAGACAGACCAAATAAGGGGGGATATGCTGTAAAGCATGTGAAGACAGACCAAAGAAGGGGGGATATGCTGTAAAGCCTGTGAATACAGACCAAATAAGGGGGGATATGCTGTAAAGCCTGTGAAGACAGACCACATAAGGGGGATATGATGTAAAGCATGTGAAGACAGACCAAAGAAGGGGGGATATGCTGTAGAGCCTGTGAAGACAGATCAAGTGAAGACAAACCAAAGAAGGGGGGATATGCTGTAAAGCCCATGAAGACAGATCAAGTGAAGACAGACCAAAGAAGGGGGGATATGCTGTAAAGCCCGTGAAGACAAATCAAGTGAAGACAAACCAAAGAAGGGGGGATATGCTGTAAAGCCCATGAAGACAGATCAAGTGAAGACAGACCAAAGAAGGGGGGATATGCTGTAAAGCCCATGAAGACAGATCAAGTGAAGACAAACCAAAGAAGGGGGGATATGCTGTGAAGCCCGTGAAGACAGATCAAGTGAAGACAAACCAAAGAAGGGGGGATATGCTGTAAAGCCCGTGAAGACAAACCAAAGAAGGGGGGATATGCTGTAAAGCCCGTGAAGACAAACCAAAGAAGGGGGATATGCTGTAAAGCCCGTGAAGACAAACCAAAGAAGGGGGGATATGCTGTAAAGCCTGTGAAGACAAATCAAGTGATGACAAACCAAAGAAGGGGGGATATGCTGTAAAGCCCGTGAAGACAAACCAAAGAAGGGGGGATATGCTGTAAAGCCCGTGAAGACAAACCAAAGAAGGGGGATATGCTGTAAAGCCCGTGAAGACAAACCAAAGAAGGGGGGATATGCTGTAAAGCCCATGAAGACAGATCAAGTGAAGACAAACCAAAGAAGGGGGGATATGCTGTGAAGCCCGTGAAGACAGATCAAGTGAAGACAAACCAAAGAAGGGGGTTATGCTGTAAAGCCCGTGAAGACAAACCAAAGAAGGGGGGATATGCTGTAAAGCCTGTGAAGACAAATCAAGTGATGACAAACCAAAGAAGGGGGGATATGCTGTAAAGCCCGTGAAGACAAATCAAGTGATGACAAACCAAAGAAGGGGGGATATGCTGTAAAGCCCGTGAAGACAAACCAAAGAAGGGGGGATATGCTGTAAAGCCCGTGAAGACAAACCAAAGAAGGGGGGATATGCTGTAAAGCCCATGAAGACAGATCAAGTGAAGACAAACCAAAGAAGGGGGGATATGCTGTGAAGCCCGTGAAGACAAACCAAAGAAGGGGGGATATGTTGTAAAGCCCATGAAGACAGATCAAGTGAAGACAAACCAAAGAAGGGGGGATATGTTGTAAAGCCCATGAAGACAGATCAAGTGAAGACAAACCAAAGAAGGGGGGATATGCTGTAAAGCCCGTGAAGACAAACCAAAGAAGGGGGGATATGCTGTAAAGCCCGTGAAGACAGATCAAGTGAAGACAGACCAAAGAAGGGGGGATATGCTGTAAAGCCCATGAAGACAGATCAAGTGAAGACAAACCAAAGAAGGGGGGATATGCTGTAAAGCCCGTGAAAACAAACCAAAGAAGGGGGGATATGCTGTAAAGCCCATGAAGACAGATCAAGTGAAGACAAACCAAAGAAGGGGGGATATGCTGTAAAGCCCGTGAAGACAAACCAAAGCAGGGGGGATATGCTGTAAAGCCCATGAAGACAGATCAAGTGAAGACAAACCAAAGAAGGGGGGATATGCTGTAAAGCCCGTGAAAACAAACCAAAGAAGGGGGGATATGCTGTAAAGCCCATGAAGACAGATCAAGTGAAGACAAACCAAAGAAGGGGGGATATGCTGTAAAGCCCGTGAAAACAAACCAAAGAAGG
>NC_068425.1:26806519-26841519 GCF_023373465.1 Oncorhynchus keta | reverse complement strand
ATTTTGGAGCATATTCTCTCTGTTCCTTTTCATTCCCCCCCATCCATTCAAGATGGCGCCGACAAACATGGTAGGTGTTTTTTTCAAACTATCTTACTCTTTTTGTTTGGTGCATTACTTCGTATACCTGCTGGGTACTCCCGAATTCCCAGCGACGGTGGAACAATGGTCCAGCCTTTCCGATGAGGTGCCGGGGAGCCTGGGATTCATACCGGAGAGAAGGAAACAAAGCCACCAATGGAGAGGCCCTCCTGTCTCAGCCTCCAGTATTTATGCTGCAGTAGTTTGTGTCGGGGGGCTAGGGTCAGTTTGTTATATCTGGAGTACTTCTCCTGTCCTATTCGGTGTCCTGTGTGAATCTAAGTGTGCGTTCTCTAATTCTCTCCTTCTCTCTTTCTTTCTCTCTCTCGGAGGACCTGAGCCCTAGGACCATGCCCCAGGACTACCTGACATGATGACTCCTTGCTGTCCCCAGTCCACCTGGCCATGCTGCTGCTCCAGTTTCAACTGGCCTGGGCCCTAGGACCATGTCCCAGGACTACCTGACATGAGGACTCCTTGCTGTCCCCAGTCCACCTGGCCATGCTCCTGCTCCAGTTTCAACTGTTCTGCCTTACTATTATTCAACCATGCTAGTCATTTATGAACATTTGAACATCTTGGCCACGTTCTGTTATAATCTCCACCCGGCACAGCCAAAGAGGACTGGCCACCCCACATATGCTCTCTCTAATTCTCTCTTTCTTTCTCTCTCTCTCGGAGGACCTGAGCCCTAGGACAGTGCCCCAGGACTACCTGACATGATGGCTCCTTGCTGTCCCCATTCCACCTGACTGCTGCTGCTCCAGTTTCAACTGTTCTGCCTTATTATTATTCGACCATGCTGGTCATTTATGAACATTTGAACATCTTGGTCATGTTCTGTTATAATCTCTACCCGGCACAGCCAGAAGAGGACTGGCCACCCCACATAGCCCGGTTCCTCTCTAGGTTTCTTCCTAGGTTTTGGCCTTTCTAGGGAGTTTTTCCTAGCCACCGTGCTTTTACACCTGCATTGTTTGCTGTTTGGGGTTTTAGGCTGGGTTTCTGTACAGCACTTTGAGATATCAGCTGATGTACGAAGGGCTATATAAATAAATTTGATTTGATTTGAGAGGCAGACATGGTCTTAGTGAGATGAGACGCAGGGTGATCCGTCCTCCATTATCCAGCATACTACTCGCCAATGGAGAGGCAGACATGGTCTTAGTGAGATGAGACGCAGGGTGATCCGTCCTCCATTATCCAGCATACTACTCTCCAATGGAGAGGCAGACATGGTCTTAGTGAGATGAGATGCAGGGTGATCCGTCCTCCATTATCCAGCATACTACTCGCCAATGGAGAGGCAGACATGGTCTTAGTGAGATGAGACGCAGGGTGATCCGTCCTCCATTATCCAGCATACTACTCGCCAATGGAGAGGCAGACATGGTCTTAGTGAGATGAGACGCAGGGTGATCCGTCCTCCATTATCCAGCATACTACTCGCCAATGGAGAGGCAGACATGGTCTTAGTGAGATGAGACGCAGGGTGATCCGTCCTCCATTATCCAGCATACTACTCGCCAATGGAGAGGCAGACATGGTCTTAGTGAGATGAGACGCAGGGTGATCCGTCCTCCATTATCCAGCATACTACTCGCCAATGGAGAGGCAGACATGGTCTTAGTGAGATGAGACGCAGGGTGATCCGTCCTCCATTATCCAGCATACTACTCGCCAATGGAGAGGCAGACATGGTCTTAGTGAGATGAGACGCAGGGTGATCCGTCCTCCATTATCCAGCATACTACTCTCCAATGGAGAGGCAGACATGGTCTTAGTGAGATTGAGACGCAGGGTGATCCGTCCTCCATTATCCAGCATACTACTCGCCAATGGAGAGGCAGACATGGTCTTAGTGAGATTGAGACGCAGGGTGATCCGTCCTCCATTATCCAGCATACTACTCACCAATGGAGAGGCAGACATGGTCTTAGTGAGATGAGACGCAGGGTGATCCGTCCTCCATTATCCAGCATACTACTCGCCAATGGAGAGGCAGACATGGTCTTAGTGAGATGAGACGCAGGGTGATCCGTCCTCCATTATCCAGCATACTACTCGCCAATGGAGATGCAGACATGGTCTTAGTGAGATGAGACGCAGGGTGATCCGTCCTCCATTATCCAGCATACTACTCTCCAATGGAGAAGCAGAGATGGTCTTAGTGAGATTGAGACGCAGGGTGATCCGTCCTCCATTATCCAGCATACTAGTCGCCAATGGAGAGGCAGACATGGTCTTAGTGAGATGAGACGCAGGGTGATCCGTCCTCCATTATCCAGCATACTACTCGCCAATGGAGAGGCAGACATGGTCTTAGTGAGATGAGACGCAGGGTCATCCGTCCTCCATTATCCAGCATACTACTCGCCAATGGAGAGGCAGACATGGTCTTAGTGAGATGAGACGCAGGGTGATCCGTCCTCCATTATCCAGCTTACTACTCGCCAATGGAGAGGCAGACATGGTCTTAGTGAGATTGAGACGCAGGGTGATCCGTCCTCCATTATCCAGCATACTACTCGCCAATGGAGAGGCAGACATGGTCTTAGTGAGATGAGACGCAGGGTGATCCGTCCTCCATTATCCAGCATACTACTCGCCAATGGAGAGGCAGACATGGTCTTAGTGAGATGAGACGCAGGGTGATCAGTCCTCCATTATCCAGCATACTACTCGCCAATGGAGAAGCAGACATGGTCTTAGTGAGATGAGACGCAGGGTGATCTGTCCTCCATTATCCAGCATACTACTCGCCAATGGAGAGGCAGACATGGTCTTAGTGAGATTGAGACGCAGGGTGATCCGTCCTCCATTATCCAGCATACTACTCGCCAATGGAGAGGCAGACATGGTCTTAGTGAGATGAGACGCAGGGTGATCCGTCCTCCATTATCCAGCATACTACTCGCCAATGGAGAGGCAGACATGGTCTTAGTGAGATTGAGACGCAGGGTGATCCGTCCTCCATTATCCAGCATACTACTCGCCAATGGAGATGCAGACATGGTCTTAGTGAGATTGAGACGCAGGGTGATCCGTCCTCCATTATCCAGCATACTACTCGCCAATGGAGAGGCAGACATGGTCTTAGTGAGATTGAGACGCAGGGTGATCTGTCCTCCATTATCCAGCATACTACTCGCCAATGGAGAGGCAGACATGGTCTTAGTGAGATTGAGACGCAGGGTGATCCGTCCTCCATTATCCAGCATACTACTCGCCAATGGAGAGGCAGACATGGTCTTAGTGAGATTGAGACGCAGGGTGATCCGTCCTCCATTATCCAGCATACTACTCGCCAATGGAGAGGCAGACATGGTCTTAGTGAGATGAGACGCAGGGTGATCCGTCCTCCATTATCCAGCATACTACTCGCCAATGGAGAGGCAGACATGGTCTTAGTGAGATGAGACGCAGGGTGATCCGTCCTCCATTATCCCGCATACTACTCGCCAATGGAGAGGCAGACATGGTCTTAGTGAGATTGAGACGCAGGGTGATCCGTCCTCCATTATCCAGCATACTACTCGCCAATGGAGAGGCAGACATGGTCTTAGTGAGATGAGACGCAGGGTGATCCGTCCTCCATTATCCAGCATACTACTCGCCAATGTTCAATCATTAGTGAATAAACTTAATGAACTCAGAGCGAGGATCTCCTTCTAGAGGGACATCAGATTCTGCAACATAATCTGTTTTTCTGAGACAACGGCTTACCTCTGACATCAAAACATATTATATACAACCAGGGGACTTTACAGTTCATGGATTGGATAGGAAGTGGGTTATTTTACTGTTAACACATTGACTGTCCAACTCATGGAAATGTCACTCTTGACCACTGATACACGCCTTTTCGACAAGGGTCAAAAAAGCGGCAGGTAGCCTAGTGCCTAGTGGTTAGAGCGTTGGACTAGTAACCGGGGTGGCAGGTAGCCTAGTGGTTAGAGCATTGGACTAGTAACCGGGGTGGTAGGTAGCCTAGTGGTTAGAGTGTTGGACTAGTAACTGAAAGGTTGCAAGATCGAATTCCTGAGCTGACAAGGTACAAATATGTTGTTCTACCCCTGAACAAGGCAGTTAACCCACTGTTCCTAGGCCGTCATTGAAAATAAGAATTTGTCCTTAACTGAATTGTCTTATTAAATAAAAGGGTATAAGCTCCTCCACGCCTAAAAACACAGACTCAAGAGGGAAGTTCCGGTGGTCAGGTCTGTACAATGCTGATTTGACAAATTCGAATCCATGCTCCTAGACTGTTTTGATCACGTGGACTGGAATATGTTCCAGGGAGCCTCTGGGGATAACATCAATATATATGCCGACTCAGTCACCGGATTCATACAAAAATGCATAGATGATCTTATACCGACGGTGTCTTTCAAAACTTACCCAAATCAAAAAACATGGATTGATTGCAGCCTTGTCGGTAAACTGAAATATTCCCCTACCACCCGGAAGATCCACTGAAGACGCAAACTCCATTGCACACACACCTGGACAAAAGGAATGCATATGTGAAGATGCTGTTCATTGACAGCTCAGCCTTCAAAACCATAGCGGCCTCTAAACTCAGCACCAACCTCATGGCCCTGGTACTGAACTTCTCCCTCTGCAACTGGGTCCTGGACTTTGTGACGGGCCACCCTCAGGTGGTGAAGGTAGGCAACATTACCTACTTCACACTGATCCTCAACACGGGGGCCTCACAAGGATGCGTCCTCAGTCCCCTCCTGTACTTCCTGTATACCCATGACTGTGTGGCCTCACATAGTTTCAACTCCATCATCAAATTCGCTGATGACACAACAGTAGTAGGCCTGATTACCAACAACAACGAGACAGCCTACAGGGAGGAGGTACACATTCTGATGGCATGGTACCAAGGAAACAACATCAGGGTGGCACGCTCAGTAGTACGCACCATTGTGTGCACAAAAACACCAGGTGTCGCAGGAAGGCCAAGAAGATCATGAGGGACAGCCACCTGAGCCATGGCCTGTTCTCCCTGCTTCCATCACTGAGACGCAGGCAGTACAGGAGGATAATGGCAAAAACTGTCAGACTGGCCAATAGCTTCTACCACCAGACCATAATACCGCTGAATAGCCACCTTTAGGCAGCTACCAGCTCTTCACTTTTTCTCTTTCATTTTTTCTTCCCTGTTTTTCCCTCCGTCTGGCTATCCAGAATTCCCTTTACTATCATGTTTCATTTTCTCACCTAGAACTCTGTCGTTGTTGAGTTGTTCACTCAGATGTTTTCCATCTGCCCTATGTGTTGTATGGATACACATAGCATATGTCAATAGTTTAGCAGGCTATCTCTCTATAGTTCTCTTTCTGCATGTGTTAATCCCTTTGTGTGTCTGTCTTTCTCGCTCCCCGTTATTTGACTGCTTCTCTTTATACCATCTAGCCTGGTTGACCCAGCTCTCCCTCCCACCTCTATCTGGTGACATTGAAGATGGAGGCTACCCGGTGTGTAGACAGTGGAAATCGTGATCACCAGCGATTTCAAAAGTGCCGGCTAGTCTTCAGAAGGGCCCAGATATGTTGTTCTCCACATGCATGTTTTTTGATGGGCATTCTGTTCATCCTTCAGTCATCAACTCAATAGTGGCTGTATATATGCTGCTGAGAAGACTGTCTATGGGGGGACTGTTGAAACTCTCTGTAACACAGACTATCTATCAGTAACATTTAAACAAATGATCTACTAACCCTAGGCCTAGCACTAGCCCTAACCGTAACCTTAGGCCTTATCCTAACCCTTATTCTAAACTTAACCTTAACCCTAACCGTAACCTTAGCACTTATCCTAACCCTTATTCTAAACCTATCCCTAACACTAACCCTAACCTTAGCCCTTATCCTAACCCTTATTCTAAACTTAACCTTAACCCTAACCGTAACCTTAGCACTTATCCTAACCCTTATTCTAAACCTATCCCTAACACTAACCCTAACCTTAGCCCTTATCCTAACCCTTATTCTAAACCTAACCCTAACGCTAACCCTAACCGTAGCCCTTATCCTAACCCCTATTCTAAACCTAACCCTAACACTAACCCTAACCTTACCCTTATCCTAACCCTTATTCTAAACCTAACCCTAACACTAATCCTAACCTTAGCCCTTATCCGAACCCTTATTCTAAACATGGTCTATACATGGTGAAGCCCCAAAATTGCCCTCGCTAGAAGCATGTGTTTCAGACATAAGGAAGTGGATGGCTGCAAACATTCTACTTTTAAACTCGGACAAAACAGAGATGCTTGTTCTAGGTCCCAAGAAACAAAGAGATCTTCTGTTGAATCTGACAATTAATCTTAATGGTTGTACAGTCGTCTCAAATAAAACTGTGAAGGACATCGGCGTTACTCTGGACCCTGATCTCTCTTTTGAAGAACATATCAAGACCATTTCAAGGAGAGCTTTTTTCCATCTACGTAACATTGCAAAAATCAGAAACTTTCTGTCCAAAAGTGATGCAGAAAAATGAATCCATGCTTTTGTCACTTCTAGGTTAGACTACTGCAATGCTCTACTTTCCGGCTACCCGGATAAAGCACTAAATAAACTTCAGTTCGTGCTAAATACGGCCGCTAGAATCCTGACTAGAACCAAACATTTTTATCATATTACTCCAGTGCTAGCCTCCCTACACTGGCTTCCTGTCAAGGCAAGGGCTGATTTCAAGGTTTTACTGCTAACCTACAAAGCATTAAATGGGCTTGCTCCTACCTATCTCTCTGATTTGGTCCTGCCGTACATACCTACACGTACGCTACGGTCACAAGACGCAGGCCTCCTAATTGTCCCTAGAATTTCTAAGCAAACAGCAGGAGGCAGGGCTTTCTCCTATAGAGCTCCATTTTTATGGAATGGTCTGCCTACCCATGTAAGAGACGCAAACTCGGTCTCAACCGAAGACTCATCTCTTCAGTGGGTCATATGATTGAGTGTAGTCTGGCCCAGGAGTGGGAAGGTGAACGGAAACTGCCCTTGCTGTCTCTGCCTGGCCGGTTCCCCTCTTTCCACTGGGATTCTCTGCCTCTAACCCTATTACAGGGGCTGAGTCACTGGCTTACTGGGGCTCTTTCATACCGTCCCAAGGAGGGGTGCGTCACTTGAGTGGGTTGAGTCACTGATGTGATCTTCCTGTCTGGGTTGACGCCCCCCCTTGGGTTGTGCCGTGGCGGAGATCTTTGTGGGCTATACTCGGCCTCTAGTGGTGTGGGGGCTGTGCTTTGGCAAAGTGGGTGGGGTTATATCCTTCCTGTCTGGCCCTGTCCGGGGGTGTCCTCGGATGGGGCCACAGTGTCTCCTGACCCCTCCTGTCTCAGCCTCCAGTATTTATGCTGCAGTAGTTTATGTGTCGGGGGACTAGGGTCAGTTTGTTATATCTGGAGTACTTCTCCTGTCCTATTCGGTGTCCTGTGTGAATTTAAGAGATCTCTCTCTAATTCTCTCTTTCTCTCTTTCTTTCTCTCTCTCGGAGGACCTGAGCCCTAGGACCATGCCTCAGGACTGACTACCTGACATGATGACTCCTTGCTGTCCCCAGTCCACCTGGCCATGCTGCTGCTCCAGTTTCAACTGTTCTGCCTTATTATTATTCGACCATGCTGGTCATTTATGAACATTTGAACATCTTGGCCATGTTCTGTTATAATCTCCACCCGGCACAGCCAGAAGAGGACTGGCCACCCCACATAGCCTGTTTCTAGGTTTCTTCCTAGGTTTTGGCCTTTCTAGGGAGTTTTTCCTAGCCACCGTGCTTCTACACCTGCATTGCTTGCTGTTTGGGGTTTTTTGGCTGGGTTTCTGTACAGCACTTTGAGATATCAGCTGATGTACGAATGGCTATACAAATACATTTGATTTGATTTGATATACGTGGTAACTGTAGAAACTCTCTGTAACAATGTATTTGGATAATCCATCCGTAGATGCTATACGTACTATCAGTAACATTTCAATTAACTATCTACTAACCCTAGCTCTAAGTATAATCCTTATTCTAACCCTTATTCTAAACCTTACCCTAACCCTTATTCTAAACCTTACCCTAACCCTTATTCTAAACCTTACCCTAACCCTTATTCTAAACCTTACCCTAACCCTTATTCTAAACCCTTCCCTAACCCTTATTCTAAACCTTACCCTAACCCTTATTCTAAACCTTACCCTAACCCTTATTCTAAACCTTACCCTAACCCTTATTCTAAACCTTACCCTAACCCTTATTCTAAACCTTACCCTAACCCTTATTCTAAACCTTACCCTAACCCTTATTCTAAACCTAATCCTAACCCTTATTCTAAACCTTACCCTAACCCTTATTCTAAACCTAATCCTAACCCTTATTCTAAACCTTACCCTAACCCTTATTCTAAACCTAATCCTAACCCTTATTCTAAACCTTACCCTAACCCTTATTCTAAACCTAATCCTAACCCTTATTCTAAACCTAATCCTAACCCTTATTCTAAACCTTACCCTAACCCTTATTCTAAACCTAATCCTAACCCTTATTCTAAACCTTACCCTAACCCTTATTCTAAACCTTACCCTAACCCTTATTCTAAACCTAATCCTAACCCTTATTCTAAACCTTACCCTAACCCTTATTCTAAACCTAATCCTAACCCTTATTCTAAACCTAATCCTAACCCTTGCCGTAACCTTAGCAAGCAGTTGCTTATCAACAGATTGTTTGTTGATAGTATGACTATCCAAATTAGGTGTCACCAAACTCTGCTTCTGCCCGGTATTAGTAACATCAGCACCCACAGTAACACATGCAGTACAATATCATCTTGATCATACAGTACTCAATAAAAGTACAAAATTGTTTGATAATGAACTCCTTCAATGTACTCTACAAATAGTAAAACATACACACACACAAACACACACGTGTGCATGCACACACACACACACACACACACACACACACACACACACACACACACACACACACACACACACACACACACACACACACACACACACACACACACACACACACACACATACACACAAACACACACACAGAGGGACATGGACACCCTCTCAAATGGTTATTGTGCTAATATGTTTTTAATGTCTTTGGAATGTGGTCGACATCTCTAATTAGTTTTTGTCTAAGCTGTGTGCTTACGTGGACCGGGGACATCAAAGCTGTAGAAATAGCATTTCTCATTAACCAGCCTTTCCCTCTCATTTATTTTTCTGGGTCTCAGTTGCCAGTTTGTCCACAAGAGTGTTTTTTTAGCCGCTGCTTGTGATGTTGTGAAGAGGAGTTATGAAGAGGAGAAAGATAATGGGCTTGTGCACCGACATATTCTCTGCTGCCCTCCACTGAGCACATACCTCAATTTCAATGTCTATTCCATGTTATTTCAATGTAATTTCTTTGAAATGATGTGGAAACCACTTTGATTCAATCAATCAATCAAATCAATCAAATGTATTTAAAAAGCCCTTTTCACATCAGCTGATGTCACAAAGTGCTGTACAGAAACTCAGCCTAAACCCCGAAACAGCAAACAACTCAGATGTAGAAGTACGGTGGCTAGGAAAACCTCCATAGAAAGTCCAGAACCTAGGAAGAAACCTAGAGAGGAACCAGGCTTTGAGGGGTGGTCAGTCCTCTATTGGCTGTGCCGGGTGGAGATTATAACAGAACATGTCAAGATGTTCAAACGTTCATAGACAACTGGCAGGTTCAGATAATAATGGTTGTCGAGGGTGCAACAGGTCAGCACCTCAGGAGTAAATGTCAGTTGGCTTGTCATAGCCGATCATTCAGAGTTAGAGACAGCAGGTGCGGTAGAGAGAGGGTCCAATGTAGCAGGTCCTGGACAAGGTAGCACGTCCGTTGAACAAGTCAGGGTTCCAGGCTGCAGGCAGAACAGTTGAAACTGGAGCAGCAGCATGACCAGGTGGACTGGGGACAGCAAGGAGTCATCATGCCAGGTAGTTCTGAGACATGGTCCTCGGGTTCAGGTCCTGAGAGAGAGAGAGAGAGAGAAAAGAGAGAGAGAGAGAGAGAGAGAGAGAGAGAGAGAGAGAGAGAGAGAGAGAGAGAGAGAGAGAGAGCAAAAAGGGAATTAGAAGGAGTATACTTAAATTCACACAGGACACCGGATGAATCAGGAGAAATCCTCCAGATATAACAGACTTACTCTAGCCCTCCGACACAAACTATTGCAGCATAAATACTGGAGGCTGAGACAGGAGGGGTCGAGAGACACTGTGGCCCTGTCCGACGATACCCCAGGACAGGGCCAAACAGGCAAGATATAACCCCACTCACTTTGTCACAGCCTCTACACCACTAGAGGGATATCTTCAACCACCAACTTACTACCCTGAGACAAGGCCAAGTATAGGTCACAAACCCCCACGGCGCGAACCTGGGCGGGGCACCAACCCGGACCGGAAGATCCCGTCAGTGACTCAACCTACTCAAGTGATGCACCCCTCCTAGGGATGGCATGGAAGAGCACCAGTAAGCCAGTCACTCAGCCCCCGTAAAAAGGTTAGAGGCAGCGAATCCCAGTGGAGAGAGGGGAACTGGCCAGGCAGAGACAGTAAGGGTGGTTCGTCATTCCAGTGCCTTTCCGTTCACCTTCACACCCCTGGGCCAGACTACACTCAATCATAGGTCCTACTGAAGAGATGATTCTTCAATAAAGACTTAAAGGTCGAGAACGAGTCTGCGTCTCTCACATGGATAGGCAGACCATTCCATAAAAATTGGAGTTCTACAGGAGAAAGGCCTGCCTCCAGCTGTTTGCATAGAAATTCTAGGGAAGGTAAGGAGGCCTGCGTCTTGTGACCATAGCGTACGTATAGGTATGTATGGCAGGACCAAATCGGAATGATGGGTAGGAGCAAGCCTGTTTGTGCCCAGTAGGCCATGTTTTTGGGTGTGATCTATGGTTTCCTCAAGACCCACAGCTATTTCTCTCCGTGATACTTCTCCTATCTTTACAATATGTTGTACATTTGTAACATAACCACATTAAATGCAAAGATAAATGATACAGAATTAAATGTTATGTATACATAGGAAAAAAACTTTATGTACGGGGTCATGTGATTAGGACGGTGAGAGCAAAATGGCCGCCATGTGAGAAACAATGTTTGTTCGAAAACTTCTAAAGTGAAATAGAGAAGTGATTGTTCTGTAAACACAGTTGGATTATCTGCCTGCAAAAGGGGAATTATTGGACTCTTTCACTTAAGATTTGTTTACATCTGATCCGCTCCCCGTAAAATAAACGCCAACACCGACACCTGAGACGGTGGAGCTTCCTGGTTCGACTTAGACGCAGAGAAAATCATCCAGCACTCCCCATTGTTTTATTTTTGAATGTTCAGTCACTTGATAATAAGATGGACGACCTCGGAGGGACGGTATCCTTTCAATGAAACATGAGAAGCTATGGCTGTCGGACTCGTTTCCCCCTCAGCTACTCAACTCGATGGATTCTCCATGTGCCAGCAAGATTGAACAATGGACTCGGGGAAATGCAAAGGGAGAAGGTTGTGCTTATTTGACAACAATAATTGGTGCACGGCTTCCGGCGTGGAAAAAATCTCAACCTGTTTACTAGACCTGGAATACCTGATAGTTAAATGCAGACCCTTCTACCTTCTGAGAGAAGTCTCATCTATTATCATCACCGCTGTCCCACCACAGGCCAACACCACCTTGGCACACAAGGATCTGTAAGGGGCTTTAAACAAACAGGAAACCACACATCCAGAGAATGTGCTTATTGTTGCTGGTGACTCTAGAATTCTCAGATGAGTTCTTCCTCAATTTTACCAGCACGTCCCAGTGCCACGGGAGGCACAAGACTTTTGGACCAGCTCTACACAAAACACAAACATGTGTACAAGGCTCTCCCTCCACCTCCCTTTGGTAAATCTGACCACAATTCTATCCTTCTGCTTCCTGGTTACAAACAGAAGCTCAAGGGAGAGAAGTTAGTGGTGCGCTCAGTGCAGAAATGGTCTGAGGAAGTGGATGCGATGCTACAGGACTATTTTGCTAGTGCAGACAGCAATATGTTCCGGTGCTCATCCAACAGCATCGATGTGTTCACAACAACAGTCACAGGTTTTATCAGGAAGTGCATCGACGATGTCGTCCCCACAGTGACCGTGCTCCTGTACCTGAACCAAAAGCCACGGGTTAATGGTGAGATTAGCACAGTGGGGGCTGCTGAGAGGAGAACGGCTCATAATAATGGCCAGAACGGACAAATGGAATGGCTTCAAACACCTAGAAACCATGTGCTTGTTGTATTTGATACCATTCCACTGATTCTGGTCCCATCATTACAACAAGCCCATTCACCCCAATTAAGGTGCCACCAACCTCCTGTTGATTCACACTATGCTAAAAGCTAGAGCTACCGTATTTAACTCAAGTCAAGGAAAGTTTAAGGACGCATACAGGACGTCTCGCTACAACATCCATCGAGCCATTAAATATGCAAAAGGACAATACAGAAGTAAGACTGAATCCTACTAAAACAGGTCAGACGCTCGTCAGATGTGGCAAGACTTGCAGACTATTGCAGATTACAAAGGAAGACCCCGTCGTGAGTTGCCCAATGATACCTCCCTCTCAGACAAGCTAAATTACTTCTATGCTCACTTTGAAGTAAACAACACAGAGCCTTGCATGAGAGCCCCTGCTGTTCCGGGAGACTGTGTGATTGCACTCTCTGTGGCTGACGTGAGTAAGACTTGTAAACAGGTTAACACTTGCAAGGCCGCAGGACCATAAGGAATACCAGTGTGTGTCCTCAGAGCATCCACAGATCAGCTGGCAAGCGTCTTAACTGACATTTTCAATTTCTCCTTGTCACTGTCTGAAATCCCAAAATGTTTCAACCTGACCACAATTGCTCCTGTTCCCAAGAACTCTAGAGTAACATGCTTAAATGACTATCAACCTGTAGCACTCAGATCTGTAATCATGAAGTGCTTTGAAAGGCTGGTCATGGCGCACATCAGCCCAGACATACTGGACCACTCTAATTATCATACCGCCCAAATCTCAATTGCACTTCACACTGCTCTCTCCCGCCTGGGCAAGAGAAATATCTATGTGAGAATGCTGTTCATTGACGACAGCTCAGCATTCAACACCAGATTCTTCTGCAAGCTTGTCACCAAGCTCAAGACCATGCGACTGAACACCTCCTTCGGCAACTGGATCCTGGATCCACGACCCCAGGTGGTGAGGGTAGGCAACATCACCTCTGCCACGCTGACCCTCAACAGGGCCCCCACAGGGGTGTGTGCTTAGTCCCCTCCTGTCCTCCCTGTTCACCCATGACCCAATGGCCACACACAACTCCAACACCACCATCTGGTTTGCTGACTATACGCCATCAGCAAACAGGAAGGAGGTGTCAGAGACCTGTCAGAGACCTGGTGTGGTGCCAAGACAATAATCTCTCCCTCAATATCAGCATCAGCCTTTATGTACATATCTTCTTCAAATTCCTTGTACACATTGTGTATATTATTACTCTTGTGTTAAAAAAATGTTTTACTCTGAATTGTCCTTAAGCGCTCGTAAGCAAGCATTTCAACAGTAAAGTCTACACCTGTTGTATTCGGCGCATATGACAATTATATTTTTAATAGATTCTTAATGGTTGATTATTGATAATTTATATTTTTATGGAGTTACCCTTTTTTTAAATTTTAAGAACTGAATTTAATTTAATTGTTTTTGGGATCTTGGATCTAAAGGACATTTGATAATTTTTTGGTTGGACAGAATCTCATTTTGATTTTGTGAGCTTTGAATTCTGGATTATTGAGTGAAATGTCCATTGACTTTTAAATTGCTTTGATTGCTGGCTATATTCAATACAGAAAGCCTTATCGCATACAATTTTGAGTTGATTTTTGATTTGTCTTTCTGCTCTACTGCTGCCATTTTATTACTAATGAAAGTTTTCATCTGATGCTTTAAATGTGCTTTCCCACCAGGCACAGATGTCAATTCAGCATCTATTCCAAGTTGGTTCAATGTCATTTCATTGAAATGTCTGGATACTGCTTGCCATATTACAGAAAGAGGTGAAACAATATACTGCACGGTTCCAAATTCTTGTTTTATATATATATATTCCTGGAAGGGACAGGTGATTGTTGTACATTTTACAACACAGATCACTTGGGGAATAACCTCCTGAACTGTGTCCCTCTCATAAAGATACAGATTAGAAGGATGTGACCCAGCATAATATGAATTGGTTATGAAGGGAATTGTTCAGTTACTGTAAGTGCACCTGTTTACCACTGGTACATTATGGACCTCCTCCAAACTGTGTTTTGTACCCTGCTATCTAAGCAGAACTGTTGCACTATAGCTGCAGCTAAACCCACAACACCAATATAGAGAGTGACCTTACTGGCTTCCTTATCGTTACTTCATTGGAGGGGTTAAAACGCTGCTGTGCATTTGTGGAAATGGCAGTGTGGGATGAAAAGTGTGGTCCTGATATTGAAAGAGGAACGGGGTAATGCAAATCCTGCCTAGCTGTAGCAGAATACATTATTCTTATCCACTTCATGTTGCTGTGGAAACTGTTTAAGAGTCAGTAGGTCTGTGTGTGGAGGGTGTGCAGATAAATGTGTATGTGTGTGTCTGTACACTCCTGCGTGCGTGTGTGCGTGCATCTGAGTGCATGTGGTTGTGCCTGTGTGTGTGTGTGTGTGTGTGTGTGTGTGTGTGTGTGTGTGTGTGTGTGTGTGTGTGTGTGTGTGTGTGTGTGTGTGTGTGTGTGTGTGTGTGTGTGTGTGTGTGTGTGTGTGTGTGTGTGTGTGTGTGTGTGTGTGTGTGTGTGTGTGTGTGTGTCAGACAGACAGGCTCCATCTGTGAGCAGGCAGCAATGTCTATGTGTCAGTGCTTATGTGTGGTTATGGATAAGTATATGTTTGTGTTTTGTCAATCCATCCAAGGGTAGCACTACCCTAGAGTGATGTCTTTTGACAGGTTAATTTTAAAAACAGATGAACAGACTTCCAGTGAGATACACGGTGGGTGAGAGAGGGACGAACAAGTAATGGTGATCAGAGAGAGACGGGGGTGGAGGTAGTGAGGTAGTGAGGGAGAGAGTGTGAGAGAGAGTGAGAGAGAGAGAGAGACAGAGAGAGAGTGAGAGTGAGAGAGAGAGAGAGAGAGAGAGAGAGAGAGAGAGAGAGAGAGAGAGAGAGAGAGAGAGAGAGAGAGAGAGAGAGAGAGAGAGAGAGAGAGAGAGAGAGAGAGTGAGAGTTTATATACATTGCTACGGGGGTGGGGTGGGTATGAAGCGGTCTTTGTGATGTGCAATGAATCGGCTCTATTAATGAAAGTAACGGCTATCGGGTGGACATTGTCAAATCAAATCAAATCACATTTTATTTATATAGCCCTTCGTACATCAGCTGATATCTCAAAGTGCTGTACAGAAACCCAGCCTAAAACCCCAAACAGCAAGCAATGCAGGTGTAGAAGCACGGTGGCTAGGAAAAACTCCCTAGAAAGGCCAAAACCTAGGAAGAAACCTAGAGAGGAACCAGGCTATGTGGGGTGGCCAGTCCTCTTCTGGCTGTGCCGGGTGGAGATTATAACAGAACATGGCCAAGATGTTCAAATGTTCATAAATGGCCAGCATGGTCGAATAATAACAAGGCAGAACAGTTGAAACTGGAGCAGCAGCACAGTCAGGTGGACTGGGAACAGCAAGGAGTCATCATGTCAGGTCGTCCTGGGGCACGGTCCTTGGGCTCAGGTCCTCCGAGAGAGAGAAAGAAAGAAGGAGAGAATTAGAGAACGCACACTTAGATTCACACAGGACACCGAATAGGACAGGAGAAGTACTCCAGATATAACAAACTGACCCTAGCCCCCTGACACAAACTACTGCAGCATAAATACTGGAGGCTGAGACAGGAGGGGTCAGGAGACATTGTCCCGGACACACACACAGTGCTCCTTCTCCAGGCTCAAATCATTACCCATCATTACACCCCCCATTTGGCATCAGCCGGCCAGATCGATCTCGCCCGATAACTCTGTCTCACTTTGGACCAGCCTATCTATCTTTATATTTATTTCAAACTCTCTCTCTGTTTCTCTCTCGCTCCCTCTTCCTCATATCTCTTCCATATCTTTCTTTTTTCCTCCTCATCTCCAATATCTCTGACTCACGTCCTCTCATGTCTCTATCTCAATCCCTCTTATGTCTCTATCTCACACTCTCATAATGTATCTCTCGCCCCATTTCATTATCTCTTCTATCTTAATTGTTTATACGACACATCTCTTCCCTCTCTTAGTCCCAGTCTCTCTCATATCTATCTGTAGCTCACTCCTGTCTTGTGTGGGTCTGACCTGTCCTCTGTCATATACTCTCACACAGTCATGTCTCTGCTTCACACTCCCCATATCAATCTATTCTACATGCTCTCTTATATCTCTTTTACAGTGCATTCGGAAAGTCTTCAGACCCTTCACTTTTTACACATTTTGTTACATTACAGCCTTATTCTAAAATGAATGAAATCGTTTTTTTTTCACAGAATACCCCATAATTACAAAGCAAAAACAGGTTTTTAGACATTTTTGCAAATGTATACAAAAATAAAATAATAAATATCAAATTTACATAAATATTCAGACCCTTTACTCAGTACTTTGTTGAAGCACCTTTGGCAGCAATTATAGCCTAGTCTTCTTGGGTACGGCGCTACAAGCTTGGCACACCTGTATTTGGGGTGTTTCTCCCATTATTCTCTGCAGATCCTCTCAAACTCTATCAGGTTGGATGGGGAGCGTTACTGTACAGCTATTTTCAGGTCTCTCCAGAGGTGTTGGATCAGGTACAAGTCCGGGCTCTGGCTAGGCCACTCAAGTACATTCAAAGACTTATCCGAAGCCACTACTGCTTTGTCTTGGCTGTGTGCTTAGGGTTGTTGTCCTGTTGGAAGGTGAACCTTCGCCCAAGTCTGAGGTCCTGAGCACTCTGGAGCGGGATTTCATCCCAATAGCATAATGCTGCCACCACCTTGCTTCACCGTAGGGATGGTTCATGGTTCCCTCCAGAAGTGACGCTTGGCATTCAGGCCAAAGAGTTCAATCTTGGTTTCATTAGACCGGATAATCTTGTTTCTCATGGTCTGAGAGTGTGCCTTTTGGCAAACTCCAAGCAGGCTATCATGAGCCTTTTACAAGGGAGTAGCTTACACCTGAACACTCTACCATAAATACCTGATTGGTGGAGTGTTGCAAAGATGGTTGTCCTTCTGGAAGGTCCTCCCATCTCCACAGAGGAACTCTGGAGCTCTGTCAGAGTGACCATCAGGTTCTTGGTCACCTCCCTTACCAAGGTCTTTCTCCCCTGATTGCTCTGTGTGGACGGGCGGCCAAATCTAGGAAGAGTCTTGGTGGTTCCAAACTTCTTCCATTTAAGAATGATGGAGGCCACTGTGTTCTTGGGTACCTTCAATGCTGCAGAAATGTTTTGGTACCCTTCCCCAGATATGTGCCTTGAAGCAATCCTGTCTTGGAGCTCTACAGACAATTCCTTTGACCTCATGGCTTGGTTTTTGCTCTGACATTCACTGTCAACTGTGGTGTGTGCCTTTCCAAATCATGTCCAATTGATTGAATTTACCACAGATGGACTCTTATCAAGTTGTAGAAACATCTAAAGGATGATTAATGGAAACAGCACCTGAGCTGAATTTCGAGTCTCATAGTAAAGGGTCTAAATACTTTTGTAAATGAGATATTTCTGTTATTTATTTTTAATATATTTGCAAACATTTTTAAAAACCTGTTTTTGCTTTGTCATTATGGGGTATTGTGTGTAGATTGATGAGGAAAATAACATATTGAATCCATAGAATATTGAATCCATTAGAATAAGGCTGTGACATAAGAAAATGTGGAAAAAGGGGAAGGGGTCTGAATACTTTGTGAATGTTCTCTCTCTCTCTAGTTTTCAGCTCATCTCATCCCTCTGTCTAGCTCACACTCCATATCTCTCTATGGCATTTTGTCATCATCTCTATCTCACACTCCCTGATTTCATAAAAATCTCTCTCACTCTCCTCTCTATTTCTCTCTCACAGTGAGTCAACTCCACTTACATCTTAACCACTGATGTCACTGAAGTTTTAGGCCATCTGAACATCAACAAGACATTTGAGAAAAAAACACTTATGAAAGAAAGGTTAATGAAGGTAATTGTATAAAGTACAGATAATTTGAACATAATGACCAAGTGCACACAAGGGTTACGTTAACGCTAATTAGCTATTTAAGAAAGCTAATTTAGTTTTGTTTTGTTGCTTATGTTTTTAATATGTACGTCTCTGAGGACTATGCCTATGGTGGTCTAAAAGAGATCCTATTAAATTATCAACAACAACGTCTCTCCATGTCACTCTCATACCACCCTGTTTTACCAGTCGTTGAACTTCTCCTCTCATGACTCACCACCACTCCTCTTTAAGTCCCCTGCTCCCACCCTCCTCCCCTCCTCATCTCTTCCTCTGCCCTCTTTCTCTCCAGAGAAAATAAAGATGGTCTTTGTCAGACAGTGAAGCTCAAGGCTTGGCTCAGAAGTCATTCAGGGGCAGAGTGAGCAAAAAAGGTCAGATGAGAGAGAGAAAGAGCAGGAGAGAGAGAGAGAGCGAGAGAGAGAGAGAGAGAGAGAGAGAGAGAGAGAGAGAGAGAGACTTGGGGAAGGGAGGAGAGAGAGAAAGATGAGCTAGGGAATATCATTCACACTGATCTCATTTGGAGACTCGATAACACGGTCCAAAAGAGGAAAGATCAATCTGGCCTCTCTCTCTTGGTTTAATTCTCTCTCCCTCACTGTCCCTCTGCTTATTTATGTGTCTCAATCTAACAACGCTCTTATTTGTGTATGTAGCCCATTGATTCTAATTGAATTTGGATGGAGCGGGCCCTTCAGACAATTGTCTGCAGCGAAGCCCACTGATGGATTCTGGGCTTCTCCACCAGTCATTGCAGATTAATGGGAGGTGGAGGATACGCTGGACGGAGCAGGGCAGAGATCATTTCCTCAATAATCCCATATTTACACATCCTCATGTAGAGAGAGAGGTTGAGTGAGGGAGAGGAGGGGAGTGAGGAGAGGAGAGGAGAGGAGGGAGAGGAGAGGAGGAGGAGAGGAGAGGAGAGGAGAGGAGAGGAGAGGAGAGGAGAGGAGAGGAGAGGAGAGGAGAGGAGAGGCAGCAACTACTAATGAGCATCATGAGCACCAAGATCTCTAATGTAAAGCCTTATTTATAACGCTTCCCCTGGGAAGAAGTAGAGTAGAGGAGAGGAGAGGAGAGGAGAGGAGAGGAGAGGAGAGGAGAGGCAGTAACTACTAATGAGCATCATGAGCACCAAGATCTCTAATGTAAAGCCTTATTTATAACGCTTCCCCTGGGAAGAAGTAGAGGGGGCGAGAGATGAGTGAGATGTAATACTAATGATACAGTGGGTATCATGTATTCACCCCCCTTGGATTTTTTCGCATTTTGTTGCAGTACGAAGCGGGATTTAAATACATTTGATTGTAATGTTTTATGTCACTGATCTACACAAAATACTACACATTTTTTACAAATTAATACCAATGAAATACCTAAAATATAGTTGTTGCATAATTATTCACCCCTTTGTTTAGGCAAGCCTAAATTCGTCCAGGAGTAAAACTTCAACAAATCACATAATAAGTTACACAGACTCACTCTGTGTGAAATAATAGTGGTTCACATGATTTTTGAATGACTACCCCTTCCTCTGTCCCTCATACATACAACATCTGTAAGGTCCCTCAGTCAAGTATTGAATTTAAAGCACATATTTGTCATGGCTGGCTGAAGGACTGGACCAAGGTGCAGCATGGTAAGCATACATTTCCTCTTTATTCAAAAATGACGCAGACAAAACGAAGAACAAAATCCAAACCGTGAAGCTTTGGGCTATGTGCCCTGAACAAAGACAAAGTTAACTTCCCACAAAACAGGTGGGGGGGACCTAAGTATGGCTCAATCAGAGGCAGCTGTCAATCGTTGTCCCTGATTGAGAACCGTACTGAGGAAGCCTGGTTATCCCTGATTGAGAACCGTACTGAGGAAGCCTGGTTATCCCTGATTGAGAACCGTACTGAGGTAGCCTGGTTATCCCTGATTGAGAACCGTACTGAGGAAGCCTGGTTATCCCTGATTGAGAACCGTACTGAGGTAGCCTGGTTGTCCCTGATTGAGAACCGTACTGAGGTAGCCTGGTTGTCCCTGATTGAGAACCGTACTGAGATAGCCTGGTTGTCCCTGATTGAGAACCGTACTGAGGTAGCCTGGTTGTCCCTGATTGAGAACTGTACTGAGGTAGCCTGGTTGTCCCTGATTGAGAACCGTACTGAGGTAGCCTGGTTGCCCCTGATTGAGAACCGTACTGAAGTAGCCTGGTTGTCCCTGATTGAGAACCGTACTGAGGTAGCCTGGTTGTCCCTGATTGAGAACCGTACTGAGGTAGCCTGGTTGTCCCTGATTGAGAACCGTACTGAGGTAGCCTGGTTGTCCCTGATTGAGAACCGTACTGAGGTAGCCTGGTTGTCCCTGATTGAGAACCGTACTGAGGTAGCCTGGTTGTCCCTGATTAAGAACCGTACTGAGGTAGCCTGGTTGTCCCTGATTGAGAACCGTACTGAGGTAGCCTGGTTGTCCCTGATTGAGAACCGTACTGAGGTAGCCTGGTTGTCCCTGATTGAGAACCGTACTGAGGTAGCCTGGTTGTCCCTGATTGAGAACCGTACTGAGGTAGCCTGGTTGTCCCTGATTGAGAACCGTACTGAGGTAGCCTGGTTGTCCCTGATTGAGAACCGTACTGAGGTAGCCTGGTTGTCCCTGATTGAGAACCGTACTGAGGTAGCCTGGTTGTCCCTGATTGAGAACCGTACTGAGGTAGCCTGGTTGTCCCTGATTGAGAACCGTACTGAGGTAGCCTGGTTGTCCCTGATTGAGAACCGTACTGAGGTAGCCTGGTTGTCCCTGATTGAGAACCGTACTGAGGTAGCCTGGTTGTCCCTGATTGAGAACCGTACTGAGGTAGCCTGGTTGTCCCTGATTGAGAACCGTACTGAGGTAGCCTGGTTGTCCCTGATTGAGAACCGTACTGAGGTAGCCTGGTTGTCCCTGATTGAGAACCGTACTGATGTAGCCTGGGTTCACTTTTGAGTTGTGGGTCATTGTTTCCTGTTGGATGTTTGTTTCACATTTCAGGACTGTTTCGGTTTTTCGTTTGTATCAGTCACTTTGTTATTTTGTATTCTTTAGTGTTCAGTTTTAGTAAACTAAAATGGACACTTACCACGCTGCACATTGGTCCGATCTCTACTACTCCTCGTCAGAAGAAGAGGAGAACCGTTACAATATTAAATTACAAAAACCAGAGAGCGTTTCGAAAGCCTCATAAAGAAGGGCAGTGATTCGTAGATGGGTAACAATAACAAATCAGACATTGCATATCTCTTTGAGCATGGTCAAGTTAATAATGATGCTGTGAATTTATGTATTAAACCACCCAGACACATGAAAGATACAGTCATCCTTCTGAACTGAGCTGCAGGACATTTGGGATTTTAAAACAGCTACTGAGTTCAATAGCTGATGGGAGAAAACTGAAGATGGATCAACAACATTGTAGTGACTCCACAATAATGACCTAAATGACAGTGAAAATAGGAATACAAATATTCAGAATACAAATACTCAGAATCCTACATCCTGTATGCAACAAGGCACTAAAGTAATACTGCAAAAGAAAAACATGGCAAAGGAATAAACTTTTTGACCTAAATATACCAAACCTTATGTGGAGCAAATCCAACACAACACACCACTTAGTAACTACCTCCTTATTTTCAAGCATGGTGGTCGTTGCATCATGGTATGGTATCACGGTGGTCGTTGCATCATGGTATGGTATCACGGTGGTCGTTGCATCATGGTATGGTATCACGGTGGTCGTTGCATCATGGTATGGTATCACGGTGGTCGTTGCATCATGGTATGGTATCACGGTGGTCGTTGCATCATGGTATGGTATCACGGTGGTCGTTGCATCATGGTATGGTATCATGGTGGTCGTTGCATCATGGTATGGTATCACGGTGGTCGTTGCATCATGGTATGGTATCAAGGTGGTCGTTGCATCATGGTATGGTATCACGGTGGTCGTTGCATCATGGTATGGTGTCACGGTGGTCGTTGCATCATGGTATGGTGTCACGGTGGTCGTTGCATCATGGTATGGTATCATGGTGGTCGTTGCATCATGGTATGGTTCAAGGTGGTCGTTGCATCATGGTATGGTATCACGGTGGTCGTTGCATCATGGTATGGTATCACGGTGGTCGTTGCATCATGGTATGGTATCACAGTGGTCGTTGCATCATGGTATGGTATCACGGTGGTCGTTGCATCATGGTATGGTATCACGGTGGTCGTTGCATCATGGTATGGTATCACGGTGGTCGTTGCATCATGGTATGGTGTCACGGTGGTCGTTGCATCATGGTATGGTATCACGGTGGTCGTTGCATCATGGTATGGTATCAAGGTGGTCGTTGCATCATGGTATGGTGTCACGGTGGTCGTTGCATCATGGTATGGTATCACGGTGGTCGTTGCATCATGGTATGGTGTCACGGTGGTCGTTGCATCATGGTATGGTATCACGGTGGTCGTTGCATCATGGTATGGTATCATGGTGGTCGTTGCATCATGGTATGGTATCACGGTGGTCGTTGCATCATGGTATGGTATCATGGTGGTCGTTGCATCATTTGTATGGGTTTGCTTGACATCGGCAAAGACAGGGGAGATATACAGGATAAAAATAAATGAGATGGAGCTAAGCACAGACAAAATCCTAGAGGATTTTACACCAGACACTGCTTTACACCAGACACTAGGAGAAGAATTCACCTTTCAGCAGGACAATAACCTACAACACAGGCCAGATCTACACTGGAGTTGCATACCAAAAAGACAGTGAATTTTCCTGAGTGGCCAATTTACACTTTTGACTTAAATCTACTTGAAAATCTAAGGCAATACTTTAAAATGGCTATCTATCCATGATCCCCAACACCTTGACATATCTTGAATAATTCTTGAAATAATAATGGACAAGTGTTGCACAATACAGGTGTGCAAAGCTCTCAGAGACTTACCTAATAAGACTCAGAGCTGTAATCGCTGCCAAAGGTGTTTCTAACATGTGTTGACTCGGGGGTGAATACTTATCTCATCAAGGTCCATTAGTGCTTTATGTGTAATTCATTAAAAAAATATAAAAATACATTTTCTTCCACTTTGGCATTACAGAGTATTTTGTTAATTAAAAATGACTATTAGATATATTTTAATCCCACTCTGTAACACAATGAAATGTGAAGACATCCAAGGGGGGTGGAGACTTGGAGGCACCTATGATAATACTTATGATAGTTATGATAATATTTATGATACTTATGATAATACTTAAGAGTAACTACTCTCCAACTAACATGAAACTGTAGTGACATGACTTTGGCTATTAAAGGTATCCTTTCCTGGAATGCTGCTCTGAAGTGTCTTGACAGTACATTCAGTTTGACACATCGTGCTTGCAAGGTCAGTGTTGTGACACTAGAGCCTGAGGAGGTTGCTAGGCATGTTGTTCTGTCATGTGGATCATCACGATTCTGTCCTCTCATGTCAAAACACTGTTGAATCATCATATCACATTCGCCAGGAATGATGTCATGTGGAAAAAGTAGCTCCTGCATATGCCAACTCCATTACCAGCTAGTGAGTTAGGGCCCTGTCGTTGCTATTGAATGTGTCTGAAATGGCACCCTTATTCACTATGTAGTGCACTACTTTTGACCTGGGCCGTTGCCATTGACTGTGTCTCAAATGGCATCATTTTTCCTATGTAGTGCAGTACTCTTGATCAGGGTCCACCATTGTCTGCATCTTAAATGGCACCCTGTTCCCTGTATGTAGTGTATGTAGTGCACAACTTTTGACCAGGGCTCTATGTAGGGAATAGGCTGCCGTTTGAGACACAGACATTGTCTCCTGGCCAGATCTTCTCTTCTGTAGTGTGTGTGAAGCAGCAGAGTGTCCCTGGCGCACAGCTCTAAGCTCCTGACTGACTCCCGGCAGGCTAACTCCACTGACTGGAGATCAGGCCATATCAGTATGTGTGAGAGGTACAGCGGGATCTGAGCACCGGATCCTATTTCAGCTGATCCAAACTGTTTGAACAAAGGCTGATAACTCCGGAACTGCAAAACAAAAGACAATACCTTTCTTTGACTCTGGTGCAAACTAAGCACACTTTTTTGTTACTGTTTGGTCTGGCTTGAGCAGTTGGCAGACTCGACTCTAAACCCCAGTGAGGGGCTTCTCTGGAAACCACAATGAAACGGGCGCTGAAGGCAAAGTTGCTTACGTTCATTCCACTCTCTATTCTCTTTCCCTTGTGTAGGAGCTCTCACCTCAGTCTTTTCACGTCAGTGAGACAAGGGGAAAAGAGGGTGAGCGCTGAACCAAGACCCCCAATACACTACAATGCAGTGTCAGGCCTCCTGAATACCATACCTCTCACATTTGACAAGTCAGTCAAGTGTCATGGAAGATCAGCATAAAAAACTGTGAAGGTTATTTCCGATTGAGCCGACATAGTATGCAGAATTTACCGGGAATGCCTTTAAATGTCTGTCAAGATATAAGGCGGATACTTCTGCGATATGGATTGAATCTAGCCCCTAGTCTTTTTTCTCACTGGTAACAAGGACAACTCAATGCATCCACGTTTTCTTGGAAAGTGAAGAGTGTTTATTGAAATTGAAATGATAATTCATCAGTGTATGGGCATGCTCCATCTGAGCTCCTGTCTGAGCAGTGCAGTCTGTTCCATAGAGCTCCACCTAGTGGTGGAATACCAGAGGGCAGAAGCCCAAACCCTGGGTTGCATACATTGGTGCACACCATAGCAAAATGTAGCAAAAAAGTTTTTGAATAGAAAATGGACAAGTTGAGGAATATGACCCTGGTTCACTTCCATAGGTTAGCATGGACGCATGTTGGCCACATCATAAAACACACAAAGAGACTGGAGAGGAAGTTCAGTGGAACTCAGTGTGATGCTGCTATACTCACACTACAACCACCTCGTACAGGGATTTCAATGTGCAAGCCAGCATGCAAATTCAAATCAAATCAAATCCAATTTTATTTGTCACATACACATGGTTAGCAGATGTTAATGCGATTGTAGCGAAATGCTTGTGCTTCTAGTTCCGACAATGCAGTAATAACCAACGAGTAATCTAACTAACAATTCCAAAACTACTACCTTATACACACAAGTGTAAAGGGATAAAGAATATGTGCATAAAGATATATGAATGAGTGATGGTACAGAGCGGCATAGGCAAGATGCAGTAGATGGTATTGAGTACAGTATATACATATGAGATGAGTATGTAAACAAAGTGGCATAGTTAAAGTGGCTAGTGATACATGTATTACATAAAGATCTATTAGATTATATAGAGTACAGTATATACGTATACATATGAGATAAACAATGTAGGGTATGTAAACATTATATTAAGTAGCATTGTTTAAAGTGGCTAGTGATATATTTTACATCAATTCCCATTATTAAAGTGGCTGGAGTTGAGTCAGTGTGTTGGCAGCAACAACTCAATGTTATTGGTGGCTGTTTAACAGTCTGACAGCCTTGAGATAGAAGCTGTTTTTCAGTCTCTCGGTCCAAGCTTTAATGCAACTGTACTGATCTCGCCTTCTGGATGATAGCGGGGTGAACAGGCAGTGGCTCGGGTGGTTGTTGTCCTTGATGATCTTTATGGCCTTCCTGTGACTTCGGGTGGTGTAGGTGTCCTGGAGGGCAGGTAGTTTGCCCCCGGTGATGCGTTGTGCAGACCTCACTACACTCTGGAGAGCCATACGGTTGTGGGCGGAGCAGTTGCCGTACCAGGCGGTGATACAGCCCGACAGGATGCTCTCGATTGTGCATCTGTAGAAGTTTGTGAGTGCTTTTGGTGACAAGCCGAATTTCTTCAGCCTCCTGAGGTTGAAGAGGCGCTGCTGCGCCTTCTTCACGATGCTGTCTGTGTGGGTGGACCAATTCAGTTTGTCTGTGATGTGTACGCCAAGGAACTTAAAACTTACTACCCTCTCCACTACTGTTCCATCGATGTGGATAGGGGGGTGTTCCCTCTGCTGTTTCCTGAAGTCCACAATCATCTCCTTAGTTTTGTTGATGTTGAATGTGAGGTTATTTTCCTGACACCACACTCCGAGGGCCCTCATCTCCTCCCTGTAGGCCGTCTCGTCGTTGTTGGTAATCAAGCCTACCACTGTTGTGTCGTCCGCAAACTTGATGATTGAGTTGGAGGCGTGCGTGGCCACGCAGTTGTGGGTGAACAGGGAGTACAGGAGAGGGCTCAGAATGCACCCTTGTGGGGCCCCAGTGTTGAGGATCAGCGGGGTGGAGATGTTGTTACCTACCCTCACCACCTGGGGGCGGCCCGTCAGGAAGTCCAGTACCCAGTTGCACAGGGCGGGTTCGAGACCCAATCCATAGGGATTGATTGAATATGTCCGTAAACACACCAGCCAGCTGGTCTGCGCATGCTCTGAGGGCGCGGCTGGGGATGCCATCTGGGCCTGCAGCCTTGCGAGTGTTAACACGTTTAAATGTTTTACTCACTTCAGCTGCAGTGAAGGAGAGTCTGCATGTTTTGGTTGCGGGCCGTGTCAGTGGCACTGTATTGTCCTCAAAGCGGGCAAAAAAGTTATTTAGTCTGCCTGGGAGCAAGACATCCTGGTCCGTGACTTTTGTAATCCGTGATTGACGTGGTCCTTCTGTGGCTCAGTTGGTAGAGCATGGCGCTTGTAACGCCAGGGTAGTGGGTTCGATTCCCGGGACCACCCATACGTAGAATGTATGCACACATGACTGTAAGTCGCTTTGGATAAAAGCGTCAGCTAAATGGCATATATTATTATTATTATTATTATTATTATTATTATATATTACTGTAGACCCTGCCACATACCTCTTGTTTCTGAGCCGTTGAATTGCGATTCTACTTTGTCTCTATATGGACGCTTAGCTTGTTTGATTGCCTTGCGGAGGGAATAGCTACACTGTTTGTATTCGGTCATGTTTCCGGTCACCTTGCCCTGATTAAAAGCAGCGGTTCGCGCTTCCAGTTTCACACGAATGCTGCCGTCAATCCACGGTTTCTGGTTTGGGAATGTTTTAATCGTTGCTATGGGAATGACATCTTCAACGCACGTTCTAATGAACTCGCTCACCGAATCAGCGTATTCGTCAATGTTGTTGTTTGACGCAATACGAAACATATCCCAGTCCACGTGATGGAAGCAGTCTTGGAGCGTGGAATCAGATTGGTCGGACCAGCGTTAAACAGACCTCAGCGCGGGAGCTTCTTGTTTTAGCTTCTGTCTGTAGGCAGGGAGCAACAAAATGGAGTCGTGGTCAGCTTTTCCGAAAGGAGAGCGGGGGAGGGCCTTATATGCGTCGCGGAAGTTAGAATAGCAATGATCCAAGGTTTTGCCAGCCCTGGTTGCGCAATCGATATGCTGATACAATTTATGGAGTCTTGTTTTCAGATTAGCCTTGTTAAAATCCCCATCAACAATGAATGCAGCCTCAGGATATGTGGATTCCAGTTTACAAAGAGTCAAATAAAGTTAGTTCAGAACCATCGATGTGTCTGCTTGGGGGGGAATATATACGGCTGTGATTATAATCGAAGAGAATTCCCTTGGTAGATAATGCGGTCGACTTTTGATTGTGAGGAATTCTAAATCAGGTGAACAGAAGGACTTGAGTTCCTGTATGTTGTTGTGACCACACCACGTCTCGTTAACCATGAAGCATACGCCCCCGCCCCTCTTCTTACCAGAAAGATGTTTGTTTCTGTCGTCGTGATGGGTGGAGAAACCAGCTGGCTGCACCGACTCCGATAGCGTCTCTCGAGTGAGCCATGTTTCCGTGAAGCAAAGAACGTTACAGTCTCTGATGTCCCTCTGGAATTCTACCCGTGCTCGGATTTCATCAACCTTGCTGTCAAGAGACTGGACATTGGCGAGAAGTATGCTAGGGAGTGGTGCGCGATGTGCCCGTCTCCGGAGTCTGACCAGAAGACCGCTTCGTTTCCCTCTTTTACGAAGTCGTTGTTTTGGGTCGCCGGCTGGGATCCATTCCGTTGTCCTAGGTGAAAGGCAGAACACAGGATCCGTTTTGCAAAAGTCATATTCTTGGTCGTACTGATGGTGAGTTGACGCTGCTCTTATATTCAGTAGTTCTTCTCGACTGTATGTAATGAAACCTAAGATGACCTGGGGTACCAATGTAAGAAATAACACGTAAAAAAAAACTGCATAGTTTCCTAGGAACGCGAAGCGAGGCAGCCATCTCTGTCGGCTCCGGAAGTAAGAAGAAGTAAGAATTAGTTTGTATACATGCATGTATTTTTGTGAATATGAGTGTGTGTCAAAGTGTGTATTTTTTGTTTCCGCTATGGGGGTGAGGAAGGTTGTTGGCAGTAAAAGGGATTAGAAAAGTGAGATTTTGAACTTCTTCATGTTAACAGTCAGTTTGATCAATGTCTGCAGCAGCTCCAGCTAGCTGGAGGGCAATGTGAACCACTGATAGATGAATTCCTGTGTGTAAGCCATGGACGGATGTGTAGGTGTGTAGTGATGTAGTGAGGGAGCATATGTGTTCGTATGTGTGTGTGTGTGTGTGTGTGTGTGTGTGTGTGTGTGTGTGTGTGTGTGTGTGTGTGTGTGTGTGTGTGTGTGTGTGTGTGTGTGTGTGTGTGTGTGTGTGTGTGTGTGTGTGTGTGTGTGTGTGTGTGTGTGTGTGTGTGTGTGTGTGTGTGCATGTACTGTATGTGTGCCTGCATGAATATGTGTGTGTTTTTGTGTGAGTGTGTGTGCATACTGTATGTGTGTGTCCCTCCTAGTGTGTGAGTTTTCACTGCAGTGGCTGCAAATCTGGCTGCTAGTGTGTGGGCTGTGCAGCTATTCACTGGTTAAATCACACATCCAAAGCCCTCTAATTAGTATCTTCTTACTTACAGGGCTTACAGCGGAAAACTAACGAAGACACATCAGGTGTCCATCAGCCAGTCCCTGGTCAAAAGTAGTGCACCGTACAGGGAATAGGGGGTCATTTGGGACTCCACAGCCGTGTGCAGTAAGGATTTTAAAGCGCCATGAATCGGATTAAAGCGACTTTTTTTATGCTCCACTGCTGATGTTCAGATACGTGTTCTAGTGGACTGATCAGAAAAACACTAAAAGCTCTTTTTCATTACGCCTCATTGTAACTGGATTATTGTTCCTTCTGATTTGGAGGACATCATGGAGGACATCACAGGAGGACATCATGGAGGACATCACGGAGGACATCACGGAGGACATCACAGAGGACATCATGGAGGACATCACGGAGGACATCACGGAGGACATCACAGAGGACATCATGGAGGACACCATGGAGGACATCACGGAGGACACCATGGAGGACACCATGGAGGACATCACGGAGGACATCATGGAGGACACCATGGAGAACACCATGGAGGACATCATGGAGGACATAATGGAGGACACCATGGAGGACACCATGGAGGACATCACGGAGGACACCATGGAGGACACCATGGAGGACATCATGGAGGACATCACGGAGGACATCACGGAGGACATCACGGAGGACATCACGGAGGACATCACGGGAGGACATCAAAGAGGAAATCACGGGAGGACATCACGGGGGGACATCACGGGAGGACATCACGGGAGGACATCACGGAGGACATCACGGAGGACATCACGGAGGACACCATGGAGGACACCACGGAGGACATCATGGGAGGATATCACGGGGGGACATCACGGGAGGACATCACGGGAGGACATCGTGGAGGACATCACAGAGGACATCACGGAGGACATCACGGAGGATACCACGGAGGACACCACGGAGGACACCATGGAGGACATCATGGAGGACATCATGGAGGACATCATGGAGGACATCATGGAGGAAATCACGGAGGACATCACGGAGGACATCACGGAGGACACCATGAAGGACATCACGGGATGACATCACGGGAGGACACCATGGAGGACATCATGGAAGACTGTCTCTGCCTTGATGTTCCTCTGCCTCCACAGCCAGAGACTGTCTCTACCTTGATGTTCCTCTGCCTCCACAGCCAGAGACTGTCTCTGCCTTGATGTTCCTCTGCCTCCACAGCCAGAGACTGTCTCTGCCTTGATGTTCCTCTGCCTCCACAGCCAGAGACTGTCTCTGCCTTGATGTTCCTCTGCCTCCACAGCCAGAGACTGTCTCTACCTTGATGTTCCTCTGCCTCCACAGCCAGAGACTGTCTCTGCCTTGATGTTCCTCTGCCTCCACAGCCAGAGACTGTATCTGCCTTGATGTTCCTCTGCCTCCACATCTAGAGACTGTCTCTACCTTGATGTTCCTCTGCCTCCACAGCTAGAGACTGTCTCTGCCTTGATGTTCCTCTGCCTCCACAGCCAGAGACTGTCTCTGCCTTGATGTTCCTCTGCCTCCACATCTAGAGACTGTCTCTGCCTTGATGTTCCTCTGCCTCCACAGCTAGAGACGGTCTCTGCCTTGATGTTCCTCTGCCTCCACAGCCAGAGACTGTCTCTACCTTGATGTTCCTCTGCCTCCACAGCTAGAGACTGTCTCTGCCTTGATGTTCCTCTGCCTCCACAGCTAGAGATTGTCTCTGCCTTGATGTTCCTCTGCCTCCACAGCTAGAGACTCTCTGCCTTGATGTTCCTCTGACTCCACAGCCAGAGACTCTCTGCCTTGATGTTCCTCTGCCTCCACAGCTAGAGACTGTCTCTGCCTTGATGTTCCTCTGCGTCCACAGCTAGAGATTGTCTCTGCCTTGATGTTCCTCTGCCTCCACAGCTAGAGACTGTCTCTGCCTTGATGTTCCTCTGCCTCCACAGCCAGAGACTGTCTCTGCCTTGATGTTCCTCTGCCTCCACAGCCAGAGACTGTCTCTGCCTTGATGTTCCTCTGCCTCCACAGCCAGAGACTGTCTCTGCCTTGATGTCCCTCTGCCTCCACAGCCAGAGACTGTCTCTGCCTTGATGTTCCTCTGCCTCCCCAGCCAGAGACTGTCTCTGCCTTGATGTTCCTCTGCCTCCACAGCCAGAGACTGTCTCTGCCTTGATGTCCCTCTGCCTCCACAGCCAGAGACGGTCTCTGCCTTGATGTTCCTCTGCCTCCACATCTAGAGACTGTCTCTACCTTGATGTTCCTCTGCCTCCACAGCTAGAGACTGTCTCTGCCTTGATGTTCCTCTGCCTCCACAGCCAGAGACTGTCTCTGCCTTGATGTTCCTCTGCCTCCACAGCCAGAGACTGTCTCTGCCTTGATGTTCCTCTGCCTCCACAGCCAGAGACTGTCTCTGCCTTGATGTTCCTCTGCCTCCACAGCTAGAGACTGTCTCTGCCTTGATGTTCCTCTGCCTCCACAGCCAGAGACTGTCTCTGCCTTGATGTTCCTCTGCCTCCACAGCCAGAGACTGTCTCTGCCTTGATGTTCCTCTGCCTCCACAGCCAGAGACTGTCTCTGCCTTGATGTTCCTCTGCCTCCACAGCCAGAGACTGTCTCTGCCTTGCGGTTCCTCTGCCTCCACAGCCACAGACTGTCTCTGCCTTGATGTTCCTCTGCCTCCACAGCCAGACACTGTCTCTGCCTTGATGTTCCTCTGCCTCCACAGCCAGAGACTGTCTCTGCCTTGATGTTCCTCTGCCTCCACAGCCAGAGACTGTCTCTACCTTGATGTTCCTCTGCCTCCACAGCTAGAGACTGTCTCTGCCTTGATGTTCCTCTGCCTCCACAGCCAGAGACTGTCTCTGCCTTGATGTTCCTCTGCCTCCACAGCTAGAGACTGTCTCTGCCTTGATGTTCCTCTGCCTCCACAGCTAGAGACTGTCTCTGCTTTGCGGTTTCTCTGCCTCCCCAGCCAGAGACTGTCTCTGCCTTGCGGTTCCTCTGCCTCCACAGCTAGAGACTCTCTCTGCCTTGCGGTTCCACGGCTTCAACAGCCATTGAGACACAAAATAATGATGCTGGGGATAAAAGGCTGTGACGACACAGCACTGATAGAAAGTGGCAGCTTGATAAATTGGCGGCGAGAGGGATTTCTGTTTTTTTATTTCAGTGAAATTATTACGAGTGTGTGTTGGTGTGTGTGTGTTTACTGAAGGGAAAGGCAGGTAGTACATGAAAGGCTTTCCTCTCATCATCTCCATGCAGTGTTTTGGCAGAGTATCAGGACAGGAGATTGATTGATGAAGTGTTGTCTATCCTAGTGGCCAGTGCTGTTCTGTGGTGATGCAGAGGCTGGAGTGGTGGACTGGAGAATGAGATTACGGTCATATTGGAGAAACACTACAGCTTTAACCCTGTACAGTATTCACACAGTGAGCATAAAGTTAGCATTCAGTTACCATAACATAAAGGTCATTCTTCAGAGTATTCAAAGCAATATGCTTTAAACAGTACTATGCTAATATGCAAATATAGTGAAGCCCAATGGCAAAATAAAGTACCATATGCCATAAAAGCCCGAACTCTTAATTATTTTGAGGCTCAGAATCACTGGTGCAGGAGCTGTGTGTTAAAGGAATTTCAATCAGTAAAAACACTGGCCCTTAATCCATCCCTTTATATGCAGAGTGACCACTGGGAGCCCTATCTCCAATCTCCATCAGTAGGTGACCTTTACCAGGGCCTATACCTGTAAAGCCTTTCCCCGTACAACCGCACACCTTCCTGGGGGCTCAGGGGGACCTGTGGGGGGGGTGCTATGGCAGCTCTCCCCTATGGAATCAATAGCTCTGTCTAAAGCTGTTTGCAGACACACCTTTGGAGCCCGAGGTGGCCTTGGATACACAGAGATAAAAAGAGAGAGCACTGGAGGCTAAGTTAGTATCTCTCTACCCCCCTCCTCTCTTTATATCTCCTCTCCCCTTCTCCCTGTGACTAGGTTCACGTTAGCAGGGAGGGGCAGAGACTTGTTCATATTTTCATGATCCGAGACAATATTTTCATTACTTAACCTTTTTCAGGTGGAGGGAGACAATGGGGCGAAGCAGCCAATCTGCTGTGTGCTGAGGCAGCACAACGTGCCAGGGAGGAGGGCTCCATGTATATTTACTAAATCTCCTCTTCATCCATCACAAGCCAGTGTGCGTTGGCTCCACCTGTCTGTCAGTGTCCTCTCTCATTCCCTCTCCACTCCCTCTCCTGTTGCCAGTAACAATGCCAATGCCTCCTCTCTTTGTTGTGGATCAACAATGCCTCCTCTCTTTGTCTTCCCTTTCTCCTGTCCTCTCCTCCAGCTGTCCCTGGCATTTCATTGCTGATCCTTTCCCCCTCTCTCTCTCTCTCTCTCTCTCTCTCTCTCTCTCTCTCTCTCTCTCTCTCTCACCCTCTCTCGCTCGCTATCTCTCTCTCTCTATCTCCCTGTCTGTCTCTCTCACCCTCTCTCTCTCTCTAGCTATCTCCCTGTCTCGCTCTCTCACCGTCCCTCTCTCGCTATCTCTCTATCTATCTCCCTGTCTCAATTCAATTCAATTCAATTCAAAGGCTTTATTGGCATGGGAAACATGTGTTAACATTGCCAAAGCAAGTGAGGTAGATAATATATAAAGTGAATTTATAAAGTGAAATAAAAAATAAAAAAAGACAAAATAACAGTAAACATCACAATTTTGACCTTTATTTAACTAGGCAAGTCAGTTAAGAACAAATTCTTATTTTCAATGACAGCCTAGGGGCAGAAAGACAGATCTGACAGACCTTGTCAGCTCAGGGGTTTGAACTTGCAACCTTCTGGTTACTAGTCCAACACTCTAACCACTAGGCTACCCTGCCGCCCAGAAGTTTCAAAACAATAAAGACATTACAAATGTCATATTATATATATACAGTGTTTTAACAATGTACAAATGGTAAAGGACACAAGATAAAATGAATAAGCATAAATATGGGTTGGTGTGTGTTCTTCACTGGTTGCCCCTTTCTTCGTGGCAACAGGTCACAAATATTGCAGCTGTGATGGACACTGTGGAATTTCGCCCAGTAGATATGGGAATTTTTCAAAATTGGATTTGTTTTCGAATTCTTTGTGGATCTGTGTAATCTGAGGGAAATATGTCTCTCAAATATGGTCATACATTGGGCAGGAGGTTAGGAAGTGCAGCTCAGTTTCCACCTCATTTTGTTGGCAGTGAGCACATAGCCTGTCTTCTCTTGAGAGCCATGTCTGCCTACGGCGGCCTTTCTCAATAGCAAGGCTATGTCTCTCTGTCTCTCACTCGCTCTCTCTCCCCACCTGTGTTGTGTTGTCTCTCTCTCCTCTCTGGTCTCTCCTCTCTGCTCTGCTGTGTGTTTGTGTCTCTCCCAGCAAGCTGCTGAGGGTAATTTGAGCCTGTGTTGGTGGTGGTTCCTTGGGGCTTTGATACCCAGGCAGGGAGGCTGGGAGGACTGCTGTGTTTGGACACTCTACTGAGAGACAGCCAGGAGAACGCGGTGTTGGTGTTGACGTCACCAAAGCCGCAAGGATCAGTAACACCTTGTTAGAAAACTGTGGAAGTGCAAATGAGTAAAGGAGAGACTAGCTTGGAGAGGAGTGATTGAAAGCTTTATCCGCATAGACAGTCGACAGA